>NC_061084.1:736109-909523 GCF_021917145.1 Hypomesus transpacificus
AGAGACAGCGAGAGAGAGATCCTGTGTGCATTAGCAGTCGTCTGTCTGCTCCCAGTAGAAGTGCTGTCAGTTTCAGGGGAGGCCAGCGGATCACAGATAGATGCTCCTCCTGTGGGCTACTGACTGCTGATCACAGCTTATCGATTATTTATGCCTGCCAGAGATCATGGCCCTTCTAGGACTGAGTGTGTGTGTGTGTGCATATTGTGCTATGTTAGTGTGTGTGTTTGTGTGTGTGTGTGATTGCACATGCATACATATGAATGTGTGCCTATGCATACTATTAAAAAGTGCGTGCGGGTATGTATGTGTGTGCGTGTCTGTATGTTTGTGCTTGCATGAGCGAGTGTGCATAATGCATGTTAGTGTGTGCGCGTGTGTGTATACAGCGTCTCACGCCCCCCCCCCCCCCTCTCTCTCTCTCGTGTGTGTGAAGGCAGCCACTGTTCCGTCAGCCCAGTCGCTTCACCTCACAGACTTCAGCTTCAGCGACTTTGACCTGTCGGACGCCGAGACCACCCAAGCCACCATCCGCATGTTCGTGGACCTGAACCTGGTCCAGAACTTCCAGATGAAGTACAAGGTAGGTGGTGTGTTTGTGTGTGTGTGCGGGTGTTATTGATGTGTGTATGTGTGTGTGTGGGGGGGGGGGTGTGCATGCAAACATAGATCAGAAGGCCATGCCCCCTCTAGTCAGATCCACACACGCACAACATCAAGTCACCCCCCCCCCCCCCCACCTCCAACCCCTACCCTGGCGCCAGCGTCGACACCTCTGTCGCTCCCCCCACGTCTCCCTCTGAAGAGGTCCTTTTATGGTGCGGCTGCCCTCTGCCGTGCCCGCGTGCAGGCCTCGTTAAAATGAGCTTTTGATTGGTAGAGAGGGACGGTTATTTTATTTCCTCAGAGAGTGACAGCTGATTGGCTGGCCAACCCCATAACATTCGTAACAACCATGTCAACCGTCTCTCAACAGACACCGTTGACATGCTTGATAATACTGCTCAGTTGGCTGTAGATTGAACTTCAAGCTGAATTGGCTTTCAAGAATATATACATTGGATATATATTTATTAAGATGAATTGAGTACACACATTCACCATGACCATAGGCTAGTAATGCTGTTTTACTTCTTGGCATAGGAAGATCACATCTGCAGATGTGTTTATGGCTGTATAGACTGGGTGCTTGGATAAAAACAGTTGCGGTTGATTTGATTAAAGTAGCAGAATGATGTTTCTTATGCTGCTAATTAGATTGGGAAAAAGGACAGGTTTCATTAAAGTCGAGCACTTGAGGATGCACAGACAGAATCTGCATTGAAAGAATCCCTCTGTTTCTGTTCCCTTTCTCCCTCTCTCTACCTTTGTCGCTCTCCATCCCTCTCTTCCTCCTCTCTCCTCCCCTCCCCCTTCTATCCTCCCTCCTCCTCTCTCCTCCTGCTTCCCCTCCCCTGCCCTCCTCCAGAGCCTGTGCCAGTGGATCCTGAGTGTCAAGAAGAACTACAGGAAGAACGTGGCCTATCACAACTGGAGACATGCCTTTAACACCTCCCAGTGCATGTTCGCCGTACTCAAATCCGGACGCTTACAGGTCAGTGGCAACCAATCAACAGCCATCCAGGCATGTGTCGAGCAGGCCCAATCAGTGTTCAATCCATTCAGAATGAACATGCACATGAAGACTCAGCCCACTTGGCTTGGGTGTACCAGTGAATTCATGAAAAATGACTTGTTATAATATGAAGTAATCCAAATTCAAATAACGTTGCATAACCCCGGTGTGACTGAACAGACCAGTGAACACTATTTCAGACTAAAACTAAACAAACCCCAGTTCCACTCTCCCGGAAGCTTCCCTCAGAGAGGCAGCTCATGTCTGAGTCAGGGGAGCGAACGTTCGCCAGGTGTTGCTAAGAAATGACTCGTCATTTTACTGACTGCTCACTCAGGCAATGCTAGCTAAGTGCTCAACAGCTCTCTGTGTAATGAATCGATAACGTGTGTGTGTGGGAGAGTGGGTGTGAGAGAGTGGGTGTGTGTGCAAGTTTGTTAGTATGAGTGTGTGTGTTTGTTGGTATGAGTGTGTGTGTGTGTGTGTGTGTGTGAGTGAGTGACTGAGCGTGAGTGTGTGGGTGTGTGTGTGTGTTTGGAGGGTTGCCATGTGAGTGTGTTTGCGCAACTATTTGTGTCTCGCTCAGTGTAATTGTGGCTGGTGACAAACACCTGTGTGTTTGAGAGAAAGAGAGAAAGAGAGAGAGAGCTGGAGAGAGAGAATGGAGGGTAAACAGAGTTGTGGTGATATTGAGTGTGATTCACCTGTCATCGACAACCACAGATGACTCATGTTCTCTCTTCTCCCTTTTCTCTCTGTCTCCATCCCTCCATCCCTCCATCCTTCCATCCCTCCATCCCTCTGTCCGCCTGTCAGAGTAATCTGAATGAGCTGGAGATCCTGGCCCTGATGATTGCCACCCTGAGTCACGACCTGGATCACAGAGGAGTCAACAACTCCTACATACAGAGGTGTGTGTGTGCGTATATATGCATTTAATACAATTATATCGCATGCCCAAAAAATTCACGGGTCAAATAAACGTGTGTTGGGTGTGTGTCTTGGGTGTGTGTGTCTTGGGTGTGTGTGTGTTGGGTGTGTGTGTGTGTGTGTTGGGTGTGTGTGTGTGTGTGTGTGTTGGGTGTGTGTGTGTGTGTGTCTTGGGTGTGTGTGTGTGTGTGTTGGGTGTGTGTGTGTGTTGGGTGTGTGTGTGTGTGTCTGCAACAGGAGTGACCACCCCTTGGCCCAGCTCTACTGTCACTCCACCATGGAGCACCACCACTTTGACCAGTGCCTCATGATCCTCAACAGCCCCGTAAGAACACACACACACACAGCACCTGTCCTGTGAAACCAATGTTGACCTTTGAAAAAAATAAGATTCATATAACCATAGAAAGAAAACACACACACATATATAACTGTATGCTGGAAAGACATATCACAGACACAAACCCACTACATATTGCTTGTTTCTAGTAATCCTTCGCTGATTCTGTGCTTGTGTGTGTTGCCTGCTAGCTATTCTGCCTTCCAGAATGTTCTGGTGCCATGATACCTACTCTATAACAGACCCCACTCCATCTCTCACTAGCACACATCCACTCAGAAGCATTACTTAGGCCTAGGTCGTCTGTGTCATTTATTCCACACACATGCACACACACAAACACACACACACACACACACACATGGACACACATGTAGATATACCCACACACCAACACAGGATTATGTGCATTTGCACACATTAATGCAAGCGCCCACGCACTCCAGCACTTCAGCACATCTCCTTAAGTCGCAGATCTCTTCCTGGTACTCTAAGTGTTTACGGGGCTCGTGTTGTCATGGTAACCTCATGGCGGTCCTCCCGTCTGGTCGTCATCGTCGGGGTGTCAGTCTGGTGGCTCGAGCTCTCTCATGTAGGCTCTTCCATCTACCTACACCTCTCTCTCTTTCTCTCTCTCTCTCTCTCTTTTTCTCTCTCTCTCTCTCTCTCTTTCTCTCTTTCTTTCTCTCTCTCTCTCTCTCTCTCTCTCTCTCTCTCTCTCTCTCTCTCTCTCTCTCTCTATCTGTATCTCTCTCCATCTGTACCTCTCTCTCTCTGCCCCTCTTTCTCCCCACCATCTCTCTCTCTCCTCCTTTCCCTCCTTTTCCCACCTTCTCACCGTCTCTCTCTCTCTCTCCTTCCCTCTCTGTCTGTGTCCACCAGGGGAACCAGATCCTGAGCAGTCTGTCCCTGGAGGAGTACAAGACCACTCTGAAGATGATCGAGAGGGCTATTCTGGCTACCGACCTGGCGCTCTACATGAAGTAGGTGGCCCCTGTCACCCCCAGCTGGGCCTGGGGGGGGGGGGGGAGAGGGGTGTGTGTGTGTGAGAGAGAGAGAGAGAGACCAAAGGGCTTTGCTCTTGAAAGCCAAAGTCTAGATGAACTCTGAAATGGACTCGATGAAATGTTATTCAACTCAGAGATGATATGATTTGATTGACACAGTGCCTCAAATGCCAATTAGATTTATTTACTACAACAGAATTGTACCTTTCCCTTTGAATTCTCACACGAGTGAATTGCCTCTCTTTCTCTCTCTCTCCATCCCACACCTCCCCCTTGCCACACTGGGTAGGAGGTGTTTGTCTAGACTGTAGGTGGGGTGAGAGAGAAAGACGGAGAGAGGGGACAAGGGAGAGAGGGAAACGGGGGGGGGGGGGCGAATGGTGACATGCAGGAGGTAAATGCTTGTCTGTCTCTCTCTTTCTCGTTTCAGGAGGAGAGGAGAGTTCTTTGACTTGACCAAGAACAGTCAGTTTGTGTGGGAAGACGACTACCACAGAGACCTCCTGAGGTGACCACTTGAGACTCCAGAGCGGCAAATTCATCCCTGTACCAGTCGCTCTACCCACTGCACTTTAATACCTGTACAGAACTTGAATATCAGTCCACCAGGTTGTAATTCGTTTCGAAAAGTACACTCAGACATAGATTCAGCATCAACGATCCTGCTGCATTGGACAGAAACCGAGCCAGGTGTTTAGTCATGCGTGGTCACAGCTTGTGTTGACCTACCGCCCCCTGCAGGTCGATGCTGATGACTGCGTGTGACATCTCGGCCATCACCAAGCCTTGGCCGGTGCAGAAGAGGGTACGATCCCCGTCCTTCTCGCTTTCTTTCTTTCTTTCTCAACCTATCGCCCCCCCCCTCCCCTCCCTGTCTTCTTCCATTCTCTCTCAGTTCATCCACTTTGAAGCGACTCTTATCTTTTCCCCCTCCCTCGCTCCCGGCCCTTTAAGGCACTCTCTTCTCTAACGTCTCTTTGTTCCGGGCCTTTCCTCCGGCACCTCCCTCCATCTCTGAAGGCCTCCTTTCTTAGCCTCATCAGGGACCCCAGGCGCAACACAGGGGTTTGTGTGTGTCGGTGAGGCGCTCATTAAGGAGGGACTAGATATACACAGCTGTTGCCCTGTCCAGGAGATCTCGAGTACCTCTCTTGGAACCACCGAGGAGGAACACACACACAAACCCTTACATCACCATCTATTGTATTTGCTTAAGTTTACTGGCTACATAAGTCTCCTCTCCAAAACATACAGTCAGGCTGCAGCATTAGAGTTCTGCCATTTCCTTATTGGAGAGGATGGTGCCAGAGGTAAACGGTGTACGGAAAGCTGCCTGCCTCCGCTCTTCCCTGTCTGCATCCCTCCTTCCCTCCCTCCTCAGACGACACCCCCCCTGCCGTGCGGTGGTCTTGATTACACAGCTCCAATCAGTCTGCCGATGGCTGCCTTACCCACACACACTCACTCAGTCACACAGACACACACACTTTCACGCACACACACACACACACACACTGATTGGGCGCCCCAGGTCTAGTCGGATCTCATTTTACTCTCTGTAAACAGACTGGGTCCATCAACTCGGTTCGTTGATGTTCGTTTTGGCCTATGCTTTTCCTTTCTTTCTTTGTTTCTTTCTCTCTTTCGCTCCCCCTCTCTCTCCTTTTCTTTCTCTCCCTCTCTCTCTCTCTCTCTCTCTCTCTCCCTCTCTCGCTCCCTCTCTCTCTCTCTCTCTCTCTCTCTCGCTCCCCCTCTCTCTCTCTCTCTCTCTCTCTCTCTCTCTCGCTCCCCCCTCTCTCTCTCTCTCTCTCTCTCTCTCAGTGGGAAGCTGAAAGGGTTTGCAGGGTATCACATGATATTAGTAGAAGAGTGACCATTTCAGTCCACAAGTTGAGTGGAGTCAAAGTCTTCTATTCGTCCTTTATTTATCATCTCTTTCTTTTTCTCTCTATCTCTCTCTGCTCATATCACATTCGTAGAACATTCACATGACCTAAAAACCCATGAATAACTCAAGAATCTTGCACATAGGGTTGGAGATAATTTGAAATATTCAGAATGGAAAATACAAAAACAGATTGGTGGAAACTATTTGACCGACAGAACCAGCAATCACATACTAGAAATGTAATACACACTCACAATTTTTTTTTTCTACGTACACATTCTCGGTGTGAATGTCACTTTTCATTTGAGTTCTTCTAGTTGAATTCATTCGTTCATACATAAATCTATGATTGGCTATCAAGGGCACTACTGGTATTACTTTGAATATGTCAACGCAGTTTTGAAGGATTTGAATTGGCTTGTTTACAGCATCGATCTTGTTCTCTCTCTGTCGTCCCCCTCCAGATTGCAGAGCTGGTGGCTACAGAGTTCTTTGAGCAGGGGGACAAGGAGAGACAAGAGCTCAACATTGAGCCCATAGTGAGTCATTTGCTGTTTCCAAACTCCTTCTCTTCACACCAAGGCTACACACACACACACACACACACACGGCCAATGAGGATAGGGGTTATTCAGCCACATGTCCAATCAGGCTGTGGGTTATTCAGCCTCTGGGGCTTCAAGAAGCTGATTGACAGATCATGTCCCCACTTCCCCTCTGCTTGGCAGACAGAGATCTCAGCCTGTTTGGCCTCTTCGGCCCGTGCTGACATGCGCGAGAGGAAGCATTGGATTGAATTGGATGTATTTCTTTGTATGACGTCAGCGGTTCCCTAATTTCTCTCTGCTTCTGCTCTCAGGATCTGATGAACAGAGAGAAGAGAGACAAGATTCCCAGCATGCAGGTGTCGTTCATCGACGCCATCTGCACTCAGCTGTATGAGGTGAGGTGGCACGCGGGGCGCGACTGAAGAGACCTGCGCGACGGCTTCCTCTTTCTCCATGTTTCCGAGCCTTACATCCTGGGTAGTGGCACTGTCATTAACGTGACGTTTGACTCATCCGCCTGTCTTTCTGCTTTCCATCCGTCCATACTCTCTCTGTCTGTATCTCTCTCTCTCCCTCTCTCTGTCTATATCTCTCTCTTTCTCTCTCTCTGTCTCTCTCTCTCTCAGACCCTGGCAGGTATGTCAGAGCCATGTTCTCCACTGCTTGAGGGCTGTCAGAAAAACAGGCAGCATTGGAAGTGTTTGGCTGAACAGGGGGAGAAAGACAACGGAGGAGAGTGAACCTGGTGCCCCCTCTACATGGTCCCCTTCTACACGATCCCCCTCTACACGGCCCCCCTCTGCGTGGTCCCCCTCTACACGCCCCTCCATATACCCCACCCACCATAACCCCCCCCCTCAGAGACGATATAAACAGAAACACTCAGCTATATTTATTACCATAGCCATTTGTTTTCTTTATCAAACGTACGTTGTTTTTTTTCTTGCACAAAGTTGACTTCCCACTAGGTAGGCCCTCGCAGTCGACTCTGGGAAAGGAAGCACCCTGAATGGTGTGGATGTTACAGTGTGTGTGGCGCCCTCTGGAGTGAAGTAGCGTCCTAGGGAATAACTTAAAATCCAACAATATGGATTCTAACATATTAACCACACTCCACTTAGCATAACAGAAAGCTTAGTTGTAAGTTGGGTTGGAAAAAAAAACACTTTGAAAGAATTGCTCACAGTACATGCTCATTATACACAGGTTTTCGTGTCGTCTTAACTATTGCATATTTATTTGTGTTTTATATATTTATTAGAATTTCTATACTGTAAGGTCAGTTTAGTGTCAAGAGCACACAAGTCTTTATGGGGAAAGTAGTTTTATTACCAAATGATCGTATCTAAGCTTTTAAACATCTTTACTAGAGATCACCCTTTTAGACGTTCATAAATGTACTGTATCGACTTGTATAATTTTTGCAAAATGTAAAGGAGCCAAAGACTAGGCCTGTGTTTTAAAAAAACAGATAGGGTCCAGAAGATTCCACTGCCTTCCTGCAATATCACAGTAGGACCAACTCACAGATCAGAAACAAACAGTTGGTACAGCAACCCCCCTCTGTCTTTCTGGTAATGGACTAGTCCAACAGATGGCCATATTTCCAAACTCCCTTTTTTTCTACAAGCATGCTGAATGTGTGAGGAACTGGCTGTTTGATGTTTTTAAATAGAATTAAGTGAAGTGCCCTGGCAACAAAAACCCGAATTCAATTAGCTCCAACGTACACATCATATAAAACACTGGAAAATGAGAAAATGATTTGACAATGGAATTTACAAAACCACTTGGAATTCCAGTTGACGAACCAAAACCGTCTTAATCAATTAGCCAACATTACTTCAACATTTCTGTCATGTTTTTCTGTGTGCATAGTCCACTATTCACAGTACATACAGGCTTGTTTAGACTCATCCAAACTTCAGCACTTTTTATTTGTAGAGGTACGTGTTCAGATGCCCCAGTTGTTACTGTGGTTGAAATGTTGTGCTCTTAACAGTCTCCTAAACTGTATGTGTTCCTGTGTCTGAATTTGCGCTTAAACCTCTTAACCTCTTTGGTCTCTGATTGGGTAGAACAGGGAACGTGTTGTTTTCCCCTCCACCAATGGCAGACATTGTGTGTTTGCATGTGTAGAAAGAGGGCATTGCACCAACCAATCCCAAATCAAGCCTTAGATCCTGAACAATACCCTACACATATGTGGAGAACCTAAAAGATTGGATTGGTTTCCGCAAATTGGTATTAGTCCTTGTGACGCCCTCTGATTGGAGAGGCTCGTCCGCATGTGCTTAGGGTGTAGGGTGTAGGGCTTCCACCGGGAGCTCACCTGTGTGCTAGTTGTGTAACAGCAAGGGACAGCAGCCTTGGTTAGTATTGGCCGCTGGGGTCATGTGATATGGTGAAGGTTTGAGTGTGAGGAAACAGAGTGGTTCTGTGGACTCTGAGAACACTGTGAGACAAGTGAATGGTATCTCCCATTAAAGGCTGCTTCTTTTCTATGTGCCGTTTCCTGTGCCAACTTGAGCCCTTTTTCATTTGTGTTTTATAAACATGTCACATTGTGGTACAAACTCACTGCACGTAAAAGTGGGTCAAATACCACTTAGTTTTACAAGTGTTAACCTGTGGTCAAAAGAACCAACATCTGAAATTGTGATCAAAAGAGCCATTTATTTGTCGTTTTAGCAGGAATCTAAAACAACACACACCGCCAACTTACATGACGCAAGACGGAGAAAGATAATACATTGAAAGAGAAAAAGAAAATCATTTCAAATGGATCAGTCACCATTCCAACAAGCAACATTTTCATCCATGCAGAGAACCGGGGTACCAAAACAGCCCCAGTAGCATCAGGACAGCAGAACCATCAGTAAAAACAACAGCAGACACACATGAGACTGCACAGGTAGAAAAACAGGACAGTGGAAAAGTCCTCCGGGTTGCATTCGATTTAGCGGTGCTGCACTACGTCTTTTGCTCCACAAACTGCTAGCATCCTAATACCAGGGGGGCTGCATACGGAATACAACAGACCCCCAAGAAGGGTGTTATTGCATGTATATCCGCCATTGATGTGACTCTTCGGGAAACGGGCCAGACTGAAGGGTAAAAGCTACCATGGTTTCTCTACCCCCAGCATGCAACGGTGACAGATGAGTAATTCTATCCAGAAGTCCTGTGGGCGTGGGCTGGATATCCAGAGGTCTTGTGGGTGAGGGCTAGGCCGAGTCGGTCCTCTTGTAGGCCACCATGCTGCTGACCTTATGGATGGAGGTGGTGAAGGAGCGCAGGCGCACCTCCTCCGATTGGTCGATGATCTGCGGACCCGACTCCTCCCACTTGTCGGGCACCTCCAGGTCCTTGTCGGTGTACACCAGCAGGTCGAAAGCACCTGGACGTGGGCGAAGGTCGCCAGGGGTTAGTTTGCCAGGCATAAGGGGTCACGTGGAGGAGTACGTGGTCAAACGACAATAGAACGACATGATATCTAGTGATGAAACCATGCAGCTCCCAGAAACACGCTGCTTCAATGCTTTGGGTTAAAGGCCAGAGAGAGGGGGATGCGTGTGTGTGTGCGTGTGTGACGGACTTACACGCCGTCTCCAGCAGAGGCAGGAAGGTGACCGTGGCGGTGACCTGTCGGATGACCGAGCGGATCTCGTCCTGGATCACCTTAATAGACTTCTCCCTGGGGGCGCTAAGAGGACATTTTGTTCATTTATTTTCGTTATGACACGAAAGTCGGTTGTTTTTGTAAATAATCAAATCATTGTCACCCCCGCCCCCCCTCTACCCCACCACTAGGGAACAGTGTCCTACCTGCTTTGTTTGACTGTCTTGTCACACTCAATGTCAAACTGCCATCTCTCCAGCACTTCGTTGGTCTCCAGGCAGGTGATCACCAACACCAGCTTCTGTACGGTGCAGTCAAAGAGCCACTCTGAAATGCAAAACAACATAAAACACAAGGCCTTCTATACTGTCGCCATTGGCCTGAGTTGTGAAATGTACCATGTTTAGTTATCCTGAACTGTAAAAAACGACACTTCGTTTTACTACCTAGTGAAAAGTCACGTCTTCAGTGTGAAATCTCACACATTACGTGTAAATATCCATGTATGTTTTCACAAATGCAAACTCTTGACAATAGCTTTATTTACAAGAATGTCCTGCTTGCATGGGTGTATACCTTTGAGCTGAGCTACAACTTTAGTCAGGTAGTTATTCAGGTTGGTGTCCGTGGTGAGTTGCAGGCTCATGTCATACTGGGTGACTCGACTGAACGTCTCCGGGGGATAGATGCCACGCTGGTACAAAATACTGTTGATTCCGAATGCTGTCAGAAAGAAACCAGATCGTTAACACACAATGCAAGGTAATGGAGTCGAAATCGTGCAGGTTATACGAACACAACTTTGTAAAGGCAGCGACGTGGCCTGTAAGCTAGGTAGAAGTTAGCAAACCAAATATACCAGGCCCACGATTATAATGTTGGCACCAGTTTTCGCTAAGTTAGCCTAGCTAGCTAGCTCCGCTGACTAGTCGCTCAACACATTTTCACTCTGGAGTAAGATAAGACTACAGTAACCTGTAAAGGTACAAATTAAGGTCAAATGCTTACAAAAAAACTCGGCCACAAGCTCAGCGCTCCCCTTCAGAGTAATTCCCTTTAGTGTGCTCGTCATTTTTCTAGTTGTTTTTGTTTGTTTAGTCTTTAATGTGGTCCTTGGTTGTTTTCAAGCGTCGTCTTTTCTACCCGCCGCTCAGTTTGAAATCTGCTAGCTTTTAGATCAACTTCCTGTGACGTTGTGTGGCGCTTTTTGATTACGTCAGCAAATTTGAAGTGATGGATATTCGACACTAGGGGGAGTACTAACAAAGAACAAAATATTGACAAGAAGTGAAAGTTCTTCTATACTCTTGGCAGGGGCCGTCATCATAATATATATTGGGGGGGGACACTTCCCCCATATTCAAATCTGGTCAAAATGTCCCCCCGTAATATATTGATATAAAAATATAAATAAAATATAGATGTGGCAGAAAACACATACGGCACAAAATTGTTACATAGTGAAGTTTAATTATTTTCATGATTGCCATTGTAAGTAGTCTCCTCTAAAAGTAAAATATAAAACAATACTCTGGACAAGTACTGCCAAGCAACCAGTGCCAAGGAACGCTGTGAAGAATTTCAAGGTCAAGAGGAACGTTAGAACACGTGTTTGGTATGACAGGACTTCTTGTAATTCATCATCACTTTCCCACCAGTTAGCTCATGAATGGAATGCTTCAGTATAATCTTGTTCTCGGCCTTCCCATGGTGTTGTATCAGTGATGTTTAACAGTATGGTACTTTAGATATTTGTTGTTTCAGATTTGTAAAGTTTGGATTGTGATGCTCCACAATGTCAGGGATATAAAAGAAATGGTTGGTGTCCCACCAGCTATTTACACATTACTGTGTTTGAGTCCAAATCCTGTGAGGATCCAACCGGTGTCATTTTAACAAGTCTCAGATTGCAATCTAGCGGCTCCACAGTTTTCATGTGAGGATGACAGTATTACATTTCACGAGGGAGACTGTGGTTACTGGACCAAAAGTCCTGGCGGGAAGCCTGGAAGACAGAGAGAAAGAGAGCATTAAGACATCCTTGGAACCCAAACATTCAGGAAGTCTTTTTGAATTGTTATTGTTGGTAACCTACAGACCCCACACTTCTTCTCAAAAAACGTTTTTCTAAGACCCGGAACGTTCCACACAACACTTTTTTTCACACCATTGCACACGTACATTTACACTACGCTACTTCAGTCTGAGTAAGAAAGACCAACGTGTTAGAACATTGACTGTGTGCTCACACCAACATGTGAGAAACAACACTAACAACTGTTACCTGCCAGGGGAAGTGCCAGGAAGGCAAGTCGACCGTGGTCCGTCAGCGTGCGCTGTGATGAAGTGTTTCTAGCACATTCCCATCAGGCCGGGGACGTCAGGCCGGGCGGCCAGACACGGAGTAGAGGTCGTCGCCGTGGTGATAAACGTGTGTACTGGATCTGCTGGACCCTGGCTTGAGTTCCCTTGGCGGCTCATAAGCAACAGCTGGAGGTCAGCGCATGGACATGAAATGATGCATGGCCCACACACACACACACACACACCTACACACTCTCACACACACAACGGTAAAGACACATACACACAGACGCATTCAGAGAGCTGATGGCATACTCAAAGGCACACATGTATACACACTCTCACAGCCTTTTTACAGGATGTTTATATTTGCCCTGTTGCTGCATGTGTCTCAAAGTGTGTGCGTCAGGCTTATTATGGTAATAGCACACGACCCGGGGTCATTATGTCACCGTGACGCTCAGTATATTCTGGTTTTCATCAAAGAAGCTCCTCAAGCACAAGATTTGGATCTGGGTTTTTTGCGTAAAGAAGAAGAACGTACAACGTTGCCCTCGTAAAGATGGATAATCTTTACAGCGTAGAAAGACCTTTATTGGTAAAAGATTGTAAAGCATGCTATAAAGTCTATCGACCCCGAAACGTCGTCAATGAACACGCCATTGTCTCAGCGCACGCATGCCTACACACATACACACAACCACAATCCTTTGTCTCTTTAAGAGGGAGCCTGATCTCCCCTCCTCGTCTCCTCTGTCCACCGTCCGTCCCCCACTGTGCCCCCCCCCCTCCCCCCTCCCCCCTCCCCCCAGAAACCTGATCTCTCAACTTGGTTCCAGACTCCTCCGTGGCCACGTCGTGTCTCGATCCTGCCTTTCCTGTCCCGCTCGAGCGGGGGCTGTCTTTGGGACCCAGGTACTCTGCAGGCAGCTGGTTGGAGGTCAGTACGAGTACTCTTCTGACTCCCACTGAGTTGCAAGGACTGTGGCTTTGTCTGCCTTTGTCTGCAAAGCTCAGGGACTGTAGAATAGATGAGGCGACCATAGCTAGTAGCCGTGGAACCGTGATGTTTAAACACCTGAAATGGGATTTGGTGCCTCAAACATCTAGCAAGGCTACTTGAACTCAAATAAGCTTTTTGCATTTCTTCATTTCTCTACTTTCATGCCCCTCCTCCCTTTCATCTCTCCATCATCATCCACATGGGATAGTCCTCATCCACGGTCCAACGGAACCTTCCGCCCAAGTCTGAGAGCATTTCCCATGTAGTCACCATGACTGTACTATCCCACAGCTTCCAGAGAGGAGGAAACCACTCCATTCTTTTTCAGGTTAGATCAATGAATCTGTTTTCCACCCTCGTAAACGGCACGGATGGATGAAGGGGGGGCTTTGGGGAGTGGGGGAGGAAGCGGTGATTCAGCAATGGAGCTCTCTCATGTTGATACATCTGTCCCACCCTTCCATCCCCCTCCACACTGACGCAACCACCAGGACGTACGCATAAACATACACCAAACGCACAGCTGGTTGTGTTTAGCTGTACTCAAAGATGCGTCCTAGCTGTGCCCCTTTTGTTTTGGCTTTGCGAAACAGAAACTTTGGTGCGAAACGATGAGGTTTTCAGTTAATGACAAGCCTCCAACACCCGCTGTGGGCGATACTGGTTAAGAATGAAGTCATGCTGTTTGGAGACACTGCAGATATGGGTGGGTGAACCACACTCCCCGCGAGCGTACTTGCCAAATTACACGCTGTCTTTTATTTTTTTGTTCTCATGTTAGTGTATGAGAATAAAAGTTTCATGGATACTCACTTACTCGCAGGACTTACTCTGAGGAAGATTCAGATTAATGGGCTGAATCGAGGTTTGCTGTTGACCTAACCAAGGCCCCTCAGACCTGCATGTGGTCGGATAGAGTGTATGTTTACATGCATTATACAGTGTGTGTTTACATGTATTATACAGTGGCTTTCTGGGTCATGTCTGATTCCTGGTCGAAACCCACGTTCGCAGATCCATCACACCCAGAGGCCCAGAAACTCCCCCCCCACACACACACACACTCTCACACACACACGCATGCCCAGAGGCATGTTAGCATGTGTTGTGTGTCCAACGAGAGAAGGACTCCACTGCCTCTAAAAAAACCTCTTCTCAACAGGGGCTTATGTATGGTGAAAGAGAGTCAGTGTGTCGCTGGGAAACAGAGCTCATTCATCTAGTGTCAGACCAGCCGAGGCAGCGACCGGCTGATTACAGCCCCGAGTCCACCTAACTCCATACACCTCCACCTGGACCAGAATGCACTGGGGCAAACTAAAAATAACGCCCGAGGCCCACAGTGGGCTCTCTTTGTGTGAGGTTGGGATCTTGTTAAAATGCAGAGGGACATAATTACCCCACAGGCCCCTTCTCTGACCCTCTCCCAGCCACGCGACTCTGCAGAGAGAGGCGGGGGGGGGGGAGGGAGGGAGGGAGAGGGGGACTGGTTTATTTGTTTTGCTCTGCTTTAGGGCTGTCTCTCTCCATGTTTCTCCCTCTCTCTTTCTCTCTCTGGTTCGCTGTTTTCACTCATCAGTCAATTAGGATTCTCTTTGTGTGTCTCGGATTCACTATCCCCACCCGCGCACACTTTGATTCCAGATCCTTCCAGACAATATCATTCCCAGTTTTCTCCATTTCCATCAATCGCCCCCTTTTGAACACGTCCTCCTCTCTCTCCTCTGCCTCCTCTCTCCCCACTCAGTGTGCTCTGTGAGCTGGGGGCGGCAGACCTTGTTATGGTGTCCCACACAACAGGGTCTCTGTCCGGGGAAGGAGAGAAGGGGAGAGGGAGGGCAGGAGGAGGGCCGATGTCTCTCTGGAGAGCAGGCAGGTCCAAGGGCACCACGGCTCCTGGTACCCACCGCTAACATCCACAGAAGCCATATCCCCAAAATGGGAGTGACATGCCGCGTTTCCATTTTAACGGGCACCCTTGCGATCGCCCGCAGAGAGGAAAGCATGATGTTTACTCTGGCTTCACCGAGGGCTGTTAGAATGACATGACCTGCGAATGAACAGAGAGAGAGAGAGAGAGAGAGAGATGATATTTGGACTGAAATACTCACTTCTCTGACAATATCATATGATACGAAGTATAGACCAACATTCATAGCACCCAACTGATCAGCCGGGAGAGAGAGAGTGATGGAGAGCGTGATGGAATCGCAGTAACTGCAGTCAAATGACTGTAAGTTGACCGACATCTGTCCTGTGGTATGTTTGACCTTCGACCTATGTGAGGCGAAGCAGGAAGTGCACCCGGGTCAGCAGTGCTGAGTGACATTTGAAAACACCCCCGAGAATGTGTTACGGTCCTCACGCTCCCAGAGAGGAAGCGAGGGAAAGAAGCTGACAAAAAGGAGAGAGGAGAGGAGGAGAGGAACGAGGAACCATCAAACGTCATAAAAAACCTCTGACTCAGCTCGTTGACCCAAGGCTCCACACCGCGCCCGTAAACGGGACGTCCGATGACAACCTTTACGGCGCCGCGCGTGTCACAGCCGAGCTGCGGTCGACAGCGGCGTCGCAGAGACCCCGGCTCTGCAGGAGCTCGTCAGATTTACGACGTGGTAACAGCGTGTACACACACCACTACAGCTCCTTCATCCTACCGGGACTGGGGCCTCTCGGCCTTACCGCAGGATACTTCCATGTCAAAACCCGCGGCTGCATATAGCTGTCTACCCTGACGCCTGACGAAAAACGACTCGCATACTTCCCCTGTGCGGTAATCCGGTTCTTGGCTGGCATTGGAAATCCTAATGCTCCTTTTATGACCCTCATCCTGGTGCATAGTTTGGCATAGATGGTCCCCGGCTACGCCTAAGCTCTGCTTCAGCTACAGGCTGCTGTGAGTATGGGGGTTACTGGGTTGAGGCGATGCGGACGTCTTAAAAGGTGATGGATGGAAATGCCCCCTGAGGACTCAAGCCCTTCTTCCTCACGCTCACGTCTCTTCGCCGTTCTCTGTCCCGGCTCTTCCTGTCATCGCCTGTTCTGTCTTCTGGCCTTTTTGGTTCGGAGGTGACCTCTCTAACCTCCACGTCTGTGCTCCGTGGCTCTACTTTCCTTTATTGCGTTCTCTCCCTTCTCTCCTTCTCCCTCTCTCTCTGTCTCCTCTCCTTGAGGCATTTTCCTTTGTTTCCATTCATTCTGCTTCTCCGCTGGAGTGGAGTCAGGACCCAAGGATCCACCTGGTGCCACACCAGACATCCTAGCCCAGCCAGGAGTGACTCCTTAACCTCTCTCTCTCTCTCTCTCTCTCTCTCTCTCTCTCTCTCTCTCTCTCTCTCTCTCTCTCTCTCTCTCTCTCTCTCTCTCTCTCTCTCTCTCTCTCTCTCTGTCTCTCTCTCTCTCACTTGCCCCTCTCTCTCTCTTTCCTCTCTCCTCACTCCTCTCTTTCTTTCCTCTCCTCTCTCTCTTTCCTCTCTCCTCACTCCTCGCCTCTCTCCTTTTTTCTCCTTTTTCCTCTCTTTCCCTCCCTATGGCTCTCTCTCCCTCCCTCTAGGTTTTTCTCATTCTAGTCTTCCAAGTCCTCTCTCTTCTCCTTGCTTTTCTGCCTCAGCGTTTTGTTTATTTTCTTTCACTATACCTCCAGAGGAAGAGAGAGAGGCAGAGCTGCTGATCTTTCAGAAGTTCTGAAGAGGAGAACAGAAGCTCGCGTCGAACCAAAGGGACACGGGACTGGGACCAGGGCCAGTTACCGTTTGTGCGAGCTTCAAGAGCGACCCTGAACATTTCTCCCCATCAATCCATCTCCCTCACTTTTATTTTGGCAGCGGACGTAAAAATGAGTGACAGCTTTTATCATTCCAAACAGCTGGACAGTCTGCACTGTTCCAGGGTACAGCTTTAAGAGGCTTGCATTGGAAGCTCTGAGTCCTCCGATGGGGACTGTTGGTGGTGTGGGGGAGGGGGGGGGGGGGCACTAACTCATGGTGCACGGAGAGAAAACAGGCCCTGTTGATACAGTCATTTGAGCCAACTGGATAACACATTAGGCACTCGCCATGCTAACAGGGGGCTGTGCTCCTGTCCAGCTGTGCACGTGGCCAACGAAACCACACTGGAATAACACAGCCAGCGACCCCCTAATAGATATTGCCTTGTCGTGGGGAAGTCGTTTTTACCTGAGGAGAGCGCTAACTTCTTTATTAGCATGTCAACTTTGTTTAGTGTGTCGGTGTTAGCTTGCGAGGTCATTGGTGGAGGCGCGGGTTGAATTGCAGGCGTAACGTCTGACATAATACAGTGAGGAAAGCTGTTTGGGTCGATGTTAGCCCACCTGTGTTTTTCTTCAGCACAAGAGTCCCATTCTCTGGCTACGTCTGGCCGGACATGTCGAAAGTTCAGAGGTCATATTCAGGCTCATATGGTCCTCGAATCAGCCCACTGTTGACTTCTCCCTCAACCTCACTGCTCTCATGGTACCCTACCCTCCGCTCTCTCCACCCTCTCCTTCTCATCCTCCAGTCATTCTCAGTCATATCTCTCTCTTTTTTCTCCGTGGGGTTTTCCGACTCCAACAAATCCTTCTGGATGGTTCCGCTCTGCTCTTTCTCCTCTCGGAACTTCTCTCTTTGTGGAACCGCAGGGCCGACATCCCATGATCTAGCGACGCCTTCTGATAGGAGTCACGTCAGCCAGGCAGTGTTGTAAACTTCCCACTTCAGATTTTGTTTTGTCTGGATGTCCTATTTTGCTCCAATGGCTGTCATTGCGTGCCTGTTCTAGCCAGCTGTGTCATTTGTTGGGAAGATGAGGCAAAGATGAAACCGCTAAACCTTATATCAGATACCAGGAGCATGAGGGTCCAATAATGCCTGGGGGGGGTGAAGGGGGGCGGGGGGAGTGCATGCCTGTCAGTTAACACCTGCTACCTCAGAGGGGAAATTGTCTGGAAATATTGTTTTTCACAAGTTTTCGCTGCTCAGCCACCTAAGCAGGACCCCCGGATCTAAAGTCAGTCTTTGTCATCTCCACGTCTATCTTTCAAGGTAGACCTACTTGCACCCTTAAACTTCTGTTTTAATGAACCCTCAAGTAACTATTGCTATATTCGTTGTCGATAAACCTGTCAATCCAAATCCCATGAATGTGTCTAATCATCTCTTCACACCATATTTTTTTCATTTTACTCCATCTTTGCTCTGTTACTAGACCTTACGGTGAAAGGCTGGTGTGCCTCTTTTCATTTAGGTGCCTCTGTCACCCAATCAAATCCAAACAGGAAGATGACATCAGAGGGTTAGCGTCCCTGAATTTGCCCACACAGGAACAAACAAAGCCTTCAATCTGTCCACAATGAGAGCTGTGTAGGGGCATGTCGGACCAACATATTTCTGTCTTTTACCTTTCAATAAGTAATGTTAGATGATAGATTCTTTTGAGCGCCTTGCATGACTAGCAGTGTGCATCAAAGTAAAATCTTTAGACAAAAAACATGATCAAGGGAAAAATATATTTTGTTGGTGAAAACCATGTTTGTTGTTTTTTGGTCTTCATTTTTAAATGCAGAGAGCTGGCGGACATGAACCCTTGTAAAAACAACTTGTTTTTGCCCAGTCAGGGCTAATAAAACTACTGCCTGTTCTTTTACTTTTAATCAGGCCTTATTAAGAGCTTGCAGAGTCTGTTGCTCATTACAACTTTAACACTCTTGAATTAGCCTGCCATTAGGATGGATAGGACAGAACACCAGAATGGTAACTGAGAGTTAATGGATTGGCTGACTCATTTTGTCCAATAGAATTGTCTAAAAGGTACAGGAGTTAATTACAGATTGCTTAGTTCATCAAACCCACGTCAAGAAGATTGTGAGACAGGAATATTATATTTGAATGTCACATTTTTTTTTACTTTACTTTGTATTTTAACCTTCTCCTTTAGGAGGAAAAGCACAAAACTGTCAACCAACAGTTGTTTAAACAGGTAATACTGCTCAAAGCAAGCAATATTTAATCAAGATTTGACAATGACGGCTTGAACATACTTGACATTCTTTCCCTATCTTTCCATCAGGGTTAGCTACGGTGCATTATGAAGTACAGTAGGCCTTAACTGCTCCACCTGCTCTGACGGTATTCCCTCTAAGCTACTCTGGAATGTCTGACACAATGACAGTTTGCGGGTGAGTGGCTCTCATCATGAGGGTCCTTCTCACTGGCTCACCGGTAATCTCTGTGTCAACACCCCACCGCTGAGAATCCTCATCTTTATCTGTGTGAACAAAGATGGGTTGTTGCGATGCTAACCCTGTTAGCCTAAGCACTTGGGAGTGTATGGAAAAGCCTGACATACTGACTGAATGTAGCCAGACGATTAACAGATTTGTATGTGTGGAAATGTTGTTGTTATGACTTGGCAGTAAGAGTTACATCTCCCGAACAACGGGGACATCATGTAGAACAAACAAAGCCAAGCCAAGAGACATGGACCTATTCAAAGAAACTCCCCAGATGAGATTTTCGCTTTTGTTTGAAAGTAAACCCTTATTATTTCAGTTCCTCATCTTGTAATGTGAGTCACCTTAACAATGAGGCAATGATGCAGGAAGACGGCTCTGTTTGAATGTGCTGTGAGCTTGGGTTTTGAGAACAGAAGAGGGTTGGCAGAGCCCGTCAGTCTACCAGTGTGTATGGGGTAGAAGCCTGCATATTTACTGTCATAACTCGGGGGGGAAAAATCCTGGAAACAAAGAGATGAAGCTTGCCATCCATTTTCTTTCAAACGCCAGAGGGAGAGGGATCAGGGGGGGATTTTTCTCCAAGGTGGCACGGGCTCACAGGAATCAGTCTGGCTCCTCATGTCCTGTGCCATTGCATCATTTCTGAAGTGAGTCATATGAGGCCATCCGGCTAGCCACACAGCGAGGAAGTGTCACTGGTGCTCTGGACTTGGTGAGTGAGCAGAGTACTGGAGGGCATCTTCTTCTCACAGCAGAGTTGATGAGGGACTGGGAGTTCTCTCACAAAGTGAATGACTCATTCTGCTGGACAGAATGCCCTGGAGTCAAGGCACAAAATCCCAATGGATCACTGGCCACTTTACAAAGTCAAAATGGTAATAGGCAAATGAAGAGCTGAGCTGACTTTTGTTAGAGTCAAGCGAGACCCATCTGGACTCCGAGTGACCGCAACGGCTGAACACACGGGCTGCTCAGGTGAGCTCGACTTGCGATAAACCTTCGGAAAGTCGAGGGGCCTTAGTGAGTACAGCCGCTGTTTGTCCTGCGAGGCCTGTGTCCACATCTTGTATGAGCAGACCCGGTTTCTGTCTGTCAACGTTTGTTTATTGCGCAGAAAATGTATTCATTTTTCAGATACCCGCGCTTTGGGTCATTAGGAGTGTGTGTGTGTGTGAGTGAGTTCTGGACACATGGAACCTAAGTCTCCATCGGTTTAGCATTGCTCAAAGACGCACACTGTACACCCTCCAACACCTCTTGCCCAATTCAGTAAGTCACACCAAGCTCTTTATGCACGAGCCCCCAATCATAATAATATCTGTCAAAGGTTGGTGGACTGCATGGCTGAGTCCACTTCTGCGTTCCCTTCGAGAAAGTCAACATGCTCATGGAGATAAGCCCGGCTGAAGGAATCCTTTCTCAGCACAAGCCAAGTAGGCTAGTCTTCTCTTGAGCCATAACATGGATTATACCAGTATGAAATGGTATCATTTTAAACCCGTTGAGTCTATTCGAGAAGATTTGTTGTATCATTAGTCCATGAAAAGTCAACACATTCTGTGGTGGAGGTAGCTATAGATATATTGTCTATGCCAAGGAGAGCAACATGTACAGTAAAAATATAGGCAACCACTTTTTAGACAGATGAGAGATTACAGGTTTATTTCCTCACCAATGTTTTCGCAAGTTTAAGAGCTGTCTCCAGGGTCGAGCTATACATCAAATGTCAGACTTCCAGGACTGAAAATTCAGAAAACACATTGAGCTTCTTGCCCAGGAGTCCCGAGTAGGCTAAACATGTAATCAGTCACTCTCACGTCAGGACAGTTGTAACTCATTTGAATTATTCGTCTCCAATTATTTAATCACTAACACAACCAATAGGGGTGCACTTCTCGAGTTAAATAAATAAACTGAGAAGAGACCGCGCGTTTGGGTGACAGATAGGCACACTGGGCCAGTGTCAGTCATCCATGAGCATGATTGAATACATTTGTCTTTACTTTCGCGGTAAAGTGCAGCGGTGCAGCACAGTCAGTTGAGAAGAGAGAGCGCACGCAAGGGATAGGCTCTCCGCTGTATACGTTCATTCAGGGCAGTTTGAGAAATCGGCACTCACAGCTTGGAAGGGATAGGACCTCTTCATTCTGCACAGCCAGGCGAACCTGTTTCACGTTTTATCTGTCATTTCTCTTGGAATATTTTTGAGCCGTTAGCTGAGAATTAAAAGCAAGCATTTCTCGGATATTGGTCTGTTTGGAGCAAAGACTCAGAATCAAGTAACTTCAACGATAAGTGTGAACCGTTTTACAACTTTGGCATCCAGTGTTTTGGGCTTCTTGTGATTTGCAACAGTAACAAACTTAACAAACAGACCGCGACCGTAATTGAATGCACGTTTTCTTTTCAGCACGCATAGTTGAAACTGACATAAGAAGGGTCATCGATTGGTTGTGTTTTCATTTTTTTGTCAGGCTTTTGATACGGTTGCCTGCAGACAAACTTGCTGTGGAAGAATAGGACACTGACTATGATGCGAACCCAATTTCCAAGTGTTGCTGTTACCCCCGAACATGTACAACGTGTTACTGCACACAAGCTTTACCCATTATGACAACCAGCAACTATGTAGCCCTTTTTTATGTAACAGAAAAACATAGTTTTTTCATTTTAAGAGTGTTTGCAACGATGTATCAAATTGTTCAATTTTGACGAGACGCAAAGATGCACGCGTTGAAGATAAAGATGTTTCTTATTAGTGTTCTGGCGAGTTTACTGATGTTCTCATCTTCAACGCGAGGCTATCAGATGTCGTGGGAAAATTGGAATGAGAATTTGCGCAATCGAGTGAATGAACTTGACAAGACATCTACACAGCCTCACATCATTTTCATTCTGGTGGATGACCAAGGCTTCCGGGACGTGGGATACCACGGATCCGAGATCAAGACTCCGACGCTGGACAGGCTGGCTGCGCAGGGAGTGAAACTGGAGAACTACTACGTCCAACCGCTCTGCAGCCCTTCTAGGAGTCAACTCATGACCGGCAGGTGAGTTTCTCTCGTCCAATTTCTGATATACATTTGGATAAGGGTATTTGTCAATCCACATATCAATAACTCTCCATGTCAACGGTATTACAAGCTGGTGGGACATCTAGTAGCCCAGTTGACCATCACAGCAACAGGAAAAGAGGTGTTCAATACCAATTTGTTTATAGCAGATCATGTGATTAACTACAGCCAAGTGTGCAGAGTTTACACTATTATCATGGTCTCATGGGGTATCCTAATTAGGTAACATGAGGTCAAAATTCAAGACAGCCCATAATTTTAATGACTCACACACTCCATTCATTCTGCTGAGCGAGCACAGCGACTACTCAGACTACAGAGACTAGAGCATCTAAACCCCAAAGCCCTGCTTTGGATGCCATAAGCTGCAAAGAAGCACCCCGTCACTAACTACTTAACTGTTTGCAAGCTGTGCAAGTCTCTGGCTCCCCCCCCCCCCCGCCCCCCCCCCCTAGCAACCACCTTGTTTGGGTCCAGCAGCAGGGGAAGATACCAACGTATCAGAGAGCAGGGGGAGCTT
Source organism: Hypomesus transpacificus (assembly GCF_021917145.1). Taxonomy (NCBI): domain Eukaryota; kingdom Metazoa; phylum Chordata; class Actinopteri; order Osmeriformes; family Osmeridae; genus Hypomesus; species Hypomesus transpacificus. Next base: position 759,193 of record NC_061084.1, read on the forward strand.
GATTGCGGCTTGCCTTTGAAGTGTGCTTGGGTTTCGCGTCAGCGCTTTTCTGTTCTCTCCGTCCTCTGGGGCTCCAGGAGATGGTCTGGGGGGGGGGGGGAAGGGGGGGGTGCCTGCCCACATCTGTTCCACTCCTCAGGAGACGGGGACGTTGCTGGGCACCTCTCCTGGCAGCCGTCCGGGAAAATAAGGAGCAAAGTGCCCCTGCGGCTCTCTCTCTCTGTACTCCACCCCTGGTTGGCTTCCGCAGCAGCAGGAGAGGGGTAATGGTGGTGTCCACAGGGAAAGGGAGGTGGAGAGTCAGTCATGTTCCCAGACTACTCCTGAACGGGCGATGGGAGTGGAAGGGGTTGATGCGAGGCTGCGATTTACAACTAGACGGTTCACCTCCCAGGTCAAGATTAGAATTCAAGGAGAGGGTGTGCGGTGTTTGTTCTGTGTTTGTTGGGCGGGAGTGCACAAGTGTGTGTCTTCGTGGTGTGTGTGTGGCTATCTGAGGGTTGTATGTATAAATCTCAAAGGCAGACGAGAAGCTAAAGAGCTGTATTGTCATGTGTAGTGAATGAACCATCCTGGATTGATTTCCATTTCATGACTGCAGCAGATGTCCACCACTGTCTAGTCAGTGATCCATTCCCTCAGAGCATTAAAACGTCAAAGTCGATGTTTTTCCTTCTTTGTGTGCCGCGCCTTCACCCCTGAGATGTTTGGCATGGCAACCACCCGAACACATCCCCTCAGCTCTCCAAATCAACATTTTGTTTATTGAACCCTCATTGTAAGTCGTGTCTCTGGCCAACTGTGTGTATCAGGTTCTCTCAAATGTCAACACATGGATGGTTTCTTTGTCTCATTAATATTCTGATTTATCCAGGGGGCTGAAGCACTCCTGACAGGTCCAAATAAACCTCCTGATGGCCCAGAGCACAGCCACATGTAAGGTCAGGGTGAGGTCAGCTCTCCTTTCTGTCTGGAGTGACGTGATGTATGTTGTCTGGAGGTTTGAGTTTTTACAGTGGTGAGGAATAACTGAATTAGTCCTTGTCTAATGTGTTTACACTGTTTGAGCCAGATTCCTTCACAATACCACAAATGGGAAGATAAGAAGAAGAAAAATAAGAAGTATCATATGATAACAAGCTCTTGGAGTTGGAACAGCAAACCAAAAAGCCCAAATATGAGAACATTTACTAAGAGAATTCATCTTGCAGGAGAATCCTGAGAGGGACTCTCTGATGTTCAGTGCAACTGCTTCAAAGGGGAAACATGGACATGACCTAAAGGTTCATATCGAGCCATCGTTGTTTTTACCCAATTTTACCCTATACAAAAACAAACATAAATAATTTTATTTTAACCTTCGCAATGTTGGGGGTCTGAGACAGCCCGATGGTTAAAAGAAAACTTTTGACTTTGTTTTTGCATGCGGTAAAGTTGTCGACGGTGGGTCACAATGACTGATGGGTCAGAATGACCTGAAGATAACACAAGGTTTAAGTGAATATTGGAACGTTTAGAAGCACATTAGAGATACTAATGGTTGAGTATTGCTTTGAATTGACCTATAGTACTAAGACCCCGTACAGCAGGTGTCGTCCCAGTCTCCCTCTACAACCTCCTTCCCTGTAACACAACACCTCGCCACTGTGGAGAGGCCTTGCTGCCTCGCACACACAGGCCTCCTGGCCTCACTGCCTCTAACACACAGACCCCCTGTTTCCTCTCCTTGCTGCCTCGCTGCCTCGCTACCTCCCTGCCTCACACACACAGACCCCCTGTTTCGCGGCCTCGGGGGTCCGTTCCCGGTGATCCGTGACCCGATGGCAGCACGCAAGACTGACCCCAGCATTCGAGCGATCACAGGACTTCTCTGAAATGTGTATATCAGTCTTCACCTCTTATCCCCTCATTGTGCTCCCTGGGCAGAGTCCGGAGAGGAGGGGGGTCTGTAACTGAGAAGACATGGACAGACCAGAGGGAGCCTCTGTCCTGCTCTTGTTCTCACAGCAGTGAGAACACTTGATCCTGGGGCACCCTGCTGGCTCACCGGGTGGAGAGCGAACCACATAGGCTGAGGCCTTACTGCAGGGGCCCTGGTTGGGTTCCAGCCCCAGCCCTTTTCTGCATGGCTTCCTCTTTCTGTCTCCCTGCCTTTCCTGTCTCTCTCTCTTAACTATCACTATCAAAATAGATAAAAAGTCCCCAAAATGCTCCCCCAAAATATATTTTGATCCCTGATGGGAGCAGGGGAAGGGACTGCCATGCTACCTGGCCTCCCAAAGTGCTGCATCATCTCATCTCGACCTCTCTGGTTCTCCTCAAGGTTGCGCAGGTGAGATGAGAGGCTGCAGCTAAACTTCCCTGTCGGAGGTGCTCTGAGTGACTGCAACTCCACGACCCCTTCCTGTCCTCGCAGACCCGCTTTTTGGAAAGTGGAAGAATGCGGCCTATGTCTGGGGAATGCTTGTGTGACGGAGCGAGACAATGCTCCAGACCAGGTCTCTTTTGGAATAGGCCCCACTTCAGACCAAGGTGGTTGAGATGATGGAATTTGCCGGAGACGTTTTGTAAACACACTTCTGGCATGTCCAGATATGAGCGTCTCGGCACTGGGGCGACACGACAAACGTGCCCAGACACGGCAGACGTGCGGCCTGGGCTGAAGGTTCTCTTCGTGGATGGGGGGGGGGGGGGGAGAATGAGGCATCTGCAACCGACACGACGATTCTCTCCTGCCTCCAGTATGCAGCCTTTCTGGATGGGTTACAACCCCACAGCTGTTTGTCAGATAGCTGGGAAAATCATTTTAAATATGTCTACTGTACTGTCCCACTTTAAGGCTTGATAGACTTCTTCAGTGTGACTAACGTTCATAAACCTGGGTGAATAAAAGAATGTACTTTGACCACTTCCAGGGACATCTGTGTCTCTGTAGATCCTCGCCTCTCACAGGGACGGACCCAGTGGTCGCACTTGACAACCTGCCAAGCTGGGGAAACCGCTATCCGAGGCCTACATCTCTGATGAACTGCCGTCCGTCAGCAAACAAATGATTAGGAATGCGGCCCCAGGGTCCCCTGGGTGTTGTGGGCGGAGCGGAGATGGCCAGCGAGGATAAGAACAGGACGTCCAAGAGCACCTCTGTGAGGTGGAACACTGTGCTGCTGTGGTACTGACCGCTGTGGCTTGGAACTCTTATCGAACCGCAGCTTGTCGTTTATTTGACCTCCGCTGCTCTTCTCGCCTCTCGCCCCGTCACCTCTCGCCCCATCACCTCTCGCCCCATCACCTCTCGCCCCATCACCGCTCGCCCCATCACCTCACCCCATCACCTCTCGCCCCATCACCTCTCATCACGTCTCTTCCTATCACGTCTCGTCTTCCTCCTCACCGTCTGTGGGCTGTCATGTCATCTCTCTCGCCCACCTCCAGCTTCTCTGAGGATCTGCCTCTCTCTTCAGACTGCACCTCCACCCACACACTTACACACGCTATCCCGAGGCACCGGCTTGATGATGATGATGATGATGATGATGATGAATTGTTCAAGTGGGTAGTTGCGGCAGTGAGTGTTTTGATGGAGGAATTCAGAAGCCTGAGGTGAGGGTTGGTGGAGCGTGAGGGGAAAGGTCGGACAAGCGCCAAGGGAGAAGAAGAGCGAGGCTGCGGGGCGGTGCAGAGATAGCTGTGGCTGAGCCGGGAGGGAGAGGAGGGGAAGGGAACAGAATGAGAAAGTGAGCCACATCGCTTCAAGGCTGAATGTGATTAGGCTGCAGAGAGCCTGCTTATTCAAACCATATGTGGGGAGGACGTGGAGCACTTTAACATGGCTTGGCCCCGGCGCTTGGCCCAGTGAGGGTTTGGAACTAGAAGTCAGGCTCTGTGGCGGTGTAGTAGTGGTAGTAGTAGTGGCAAATGGCATTTGCCCTTGTGGGACTGTGTGTGATTGCTGGGGCTTGGTGATTTGTGTAATGGAGTGTGTGATTTAGCTGGCTTTGTGGCTGACCAGTTGTGTAAACAAACTGGAGCGATATCGTGATTAAAGGGGTGTTTGAGATTGTACAGTAACTCGAATCTGATTTGGCCCCGAGTGAGACCCTATACCGTTTTCGAGGATGATAATGAAGAGTGGGTGGGGGCACCAACAGCTGAGAGTCTTTTCTTTTGCTTCCGTTCCTGGCGTCAGACCAAGCTTTTGTCGGACGTCGGAAGCAGCAATGGCCCACCTTTGAACCTCGACCTTCAAACCCTGGAGCCCCTTCGACGCCTCGCAGGGTTTTAATGAGAGTCTGTAAACCAGCTCCAGCGGGACAGGGAGGAGCGGTGGTGGACGGGCCCGTCTCAAACACGGCAGTTATTCCAGTCATCGCTTTTCAAAGGGCCCTTAAAGGCTCAGAACCGTCCTACAGCAACACCAGAGACACCATTAGCGTCGATGGTTCCCCTCGGAACCCCCCTTATCTCAGAGAGGAACTACAGCTTCCTCAGGAATGCATGGAGTTCCAGCCTGTACAAGTCAGCATCCTACAGTTCGATGGTTGATCTGGTGAAAGACGAAAGCACGCACACCTTGACCTCGTCAACACACGGACGTAATTGTCCACGACGAGAGGTCTGGCACCTAGACTAGCTTCTTTTTTTATGACGAATAAAAGCAAATCGAGTGAAGGGTCAAACGTTTCACTTGGACTCTAATGGAATGTCTACTAGCAATCCATTTCTGACAGAGAGGCGAGATAAAGGGGCAGAAAACGTGAACGTTTTATGACCATATGAGGAAGGCAAAACACAAACTCAACTGCTTGTGAAGAGGGTTGGACGGATGCCTTGTGATGGAAAACGAACCGTGGTAGAGGTGTGTTTACTCTGCACTTAGCATCTGGACCCAGGACCCAGACTCCAAGAAGTAAGTTGCGTTGAGAATATAGACAGTCGGGTTATATAGCAGGGTGAACAGGTTCGGCTCTGTCGTTGTCGAAGCCGCCATGCGGAGCGCCAAAATCCCACGGACTTTCCCAGAGCTCGATTGTGTGTGCCTTCGTTGTGCGTGCGTGCGTTTCTCCACGGACAGATGTGGCTTCTCTCTTCCTGCCCAGCCTGGTATTAGATCATCATACCACTGGATTCATGTTGCACAGTCTAATGACATGCAGTCAGCACAACAATGAGGCCTCTATCTCCTCATGTGTTTGTTGTGGGGTAGCGGAAGCCCCCTGGGCCCAGAGCACCATCTGAAGAGGCTCTCCATCTCCACATGAAACGCACACAGGGATTAGCATTCCCCTCATTTCACATTCATTCATTTCGGTCCGCGTCCTGTCGCCGGCGCGTCTTCCCGCCCTATGTGATCTCTCCGTCGAGAGGAGAAAGCTGAAATTGGATTTCAGGTCTCACCGCTTAAACGTCGACACTCGTGCGTCCGGTGGGTGATTCCATATGAAACCATGTGGTCCTCTTTCCACGCTTCCTCGGGAAAAACTCTCCCCCCCCCCCCCCCCCCCCCCCCCCCCTTCACGCAGACCTGTCCTCCTGAGAACTCACTCGATAGGGACTTCAGGGATATTTACCCCTTTCGGTGCCATGTAGACATCCCCCGCTGATTTGAGCTCTGTAAAGTCGACCCCTGACAAAGCAGGAACGCTTTGTGCGCCAGGTGTGTTGTGAGCATTGTTACCATGGCAACAGGCGCTGAGACACATCTGCCATGCAGTGGTGGAGGAGGAGCCTCCCCCCCCCCCCCCCCCCCCCCCCCCCCCCCCCAGCATGCTGTTCTGGAGAGGGGGAACCATCACCTTCTTAGCTGGCCTTCTTCCCCCGGGGGCCCATTAGCTAATCCATATGCTGTCATTTTACATGCAAACACTAGAACACACATAAACATGCACACCAACGAGAAACAGCAGGGTTCAGGCAAGCATGTAGACACCCTCACTATTATCCAGATGTCTTTTTGCAAACCGTATGACAGGTTGATGTTGTGTCCAACCTTTTAAGTCGGTAACATTTAAGTTGAAAGCCTTTAAGAATGTTCCAACGTTTCATCAAACTAAACCGTGTTTTAGTACTTTCAGTTCCTCCAATTAAGGATTAGCCGGCTCCCTCAAATATATGTAGCTGTTTGCTATAGAAACCAATGTCATATCAAAGACAATATGTGTGAACAGTTCTGCCTTCAAAATATGCTAGGGAACACCTGGACGTCAGTGTGTGAAGAAGTGATCATGTGGTGGATGGTTGACGCTCCCAGAATTAAACTAAATCCATTAGCACGCTGTACTCTCCCACATATCACTTTGAAGGTTAAGGAAACTTAGACCAAACCAAACCTATAAATTACCTCAAGTACAGCGCAATGGGCGACCCAGCTGTGGTGCGTGGAGGGGCCGTGTGTGCGTTCTTGTGCACGTGTTTGTGGGAGGTGGAACAGTATGAGGACCCCCCCCTTCCCTCCTCCCTGCCCGGACTCCCACAGGGCCACGCCGCCTGCCCGACCTCCACATCTCAACAGCAGGGTATAGACGGGGTACTCGCTCACCCTATTCTTTGCGCAGTAGCAAACAACCACCTTCTCTACCTTCCCAGAGCAATGGGTGTGTGTCGTGTCCTCCTTTAGCAGTAGAAGAGAGAGAGAGATGAGAAAGAGAGGGAAAGAAGTGAAGAAGGAGACTGGTGTTCGTGTTTTCTTTCTCTGAAAAGCAAAGTCGATACTCCAGGCAGAGCAGAAGTCAGTGGTAGTTTTTTTTTTTTGTTTTTTTTTTTTTTCCTTCCTTATGTAGACGCCTTCCAAAATCTCAGGTTGACTCACTTTTGAGCCAAGACAGGCAGTCTCCTATAGACACTGGCAGACTCTTTTAAAGGCCTTGTCAGCCACAGGCAGCAAAGCCAGACTGCTCTCACTATGTCATTGTATGTAAACGTAACTTGGCTCTACATTGGATTACTACTGTAACGCTACAGTGGCTCCTTATGATCGATGGCAGCTAAATATGTGGTAATAGTTGAGTACAGACATTGCCTGTGGTTATATCTTTTGGGATGTAGACATCAAGCTTCTTGTTTTCTTGTGGACCCAACCATTCATAATGAATATTTTAGTTGGGTCTGAAGTTTGTTCAAAACACTGTCCTTTTCCATTTCCCAACCTGTGTTTTTAAACGGCATTTCAAAGCCAACTTATCTATCACTGCCAAGATGGCGTCCACATGAATGCAGCTTCGTCAGCTGAAGGTCATCGCTTCGTCTCCTACCTCCTCCTTAGTAACAGGTTTCCAGTTCCTGCATCAGAGCTCTGGGAAGAGCTTCCACCTTTACCTCCACCACAACATCCTCTACCATATTGGTCTTGGACATCTCCTGTCAAACACTGTGGACTTGTGTTACCAGGTTTAGGTTGCCAGGTTGTGCACTGAACACTTCAGAGTCAAAAGTATCTCAAGAGAGTCAAAGTATCTGTCCATTCCAAACCGGCTTGCCTTGGACCGCGTCCATTGTCATTAGAATGGGTAATTCACAGTGTAAAACTTTTATACAAAGCATTTTCTGTGCAGACTAGTAGTCTGTGAAAGGGTTCGTTGTGCAAGCAATTTTTTTTTTCACTTTGCTAACTTATAAAAGGATACATTTTAAAGGGGATTACCATGGTCTTGGGACTGCGTTTGGTGCATTTTATTGAAAGTCATACAGTAGCACATTTCTCCCGCTGTTTACTTGTCTAATTAGTAGTGACCCTATATAACTCAGTCCACTGCCATTCAAGCATAGAATTTTCAGGAAGCACTTTTACAGTTTAAACTCTGTTAAATCAACTGATGACTGTTGAGTTGAGAGAGGAACATCAAAACACCTTTACAGTGTGTGTGTGTCACACGCTTGTTGAACTTGAAACTTGAACACTCATTACCACACATTGCACTATAATGGTCACATGGGACTAAACTACATGGGGAACCAAAGTGTTTTTAATGCTTGATGACTTCCCATGCGTCCGCCTTCTTAACCTTTTTCAATCTAAGGAATTTGTATGGCTTTGTGTTGAACCTATGCAGTCCTGGTAATGTCAGTATGGGTTTTAATGACGGTTGTTGTGGGTGGAAAAAAGAAGGCTGAAACCCTGTTCTTTGCTCTGCTTACTTCACCGGTCAACTGAAAGTTGATACAATGCCGTCCCTTCTGTCTTCCAGGTACCAGATCCACACAGGCCTCCAGCACTCCATCATCCGAGCCAGCCAGGCAAACTGCCTTCCCCTGGAAAATGTGACCCTGCCCCAGAAGCTGAAGCAGGCGGGCTATGCCACCCACATGGTGGGCAAGTGGCACCTGGGCTTTTACAAGCGCGGCTGCATGCCCACCCAGCGGGGCTTTGACACCTTCTTCGGCTCCTTGCTTGGCAGCGGGGACTATTATAGTCATTATAAATGCGACGGTCCAGGTATGTGTGGGTACGACCTCTACGAAGGGGAGGAGGCGGCCTGGGAACAAGATAGGGGCCTGTACTCAACCCTGATGTACACCCAAAAGGCTGTGAATATCTTGGCCAATCACAACCCCAGGAAACCTCTCTTCCTGTATCTTGCCTATCAGGCGGTCCATTCCCCTCTGCAGGTTCCTGCCCGTTACCTGGAACGCTACAAGTCTATCCCCAACCCCCACCGCAGGAAATACGCAGCCATGGTTTCCTGTTTGGACGAGTCCATCCACAACCTCACGCAGGCACTGAAACGCCACGGTTTCTACAACAACATGGTCATGGTGTACTCTTCGGACAATGGTGGCCAACCAATGGCCGGGGGAAGCAACTGGCCTCTGAGGGGAAGCAAGGCCACCTACTGGGAGGGGGGCATCAGGGCGGTGGGCTTCGTCCACAGTCCCCTGCTCCTGAACAAGGGCACGCGGTGCCGTGGGCTGGTCCACATCACCGACTGGTTCCCCACCCTGATCGGTCTCGGGGAGGGGACCCTGGACGAGGACCTGAACTTGGACGGCTTCGACGTGTGGGACGCCATCAGCGAGGGCCGGCCCTCCCCGCGCCAGGACATCCTCCACAACATCGACCCCATCTACACCAAGGCCAAGAACGGATCCTGGAAGGCCGGCTACGGCCTCTGGAACACGGCCATCCGCGCCGCCCTCCGGGTGGGCCACTGGAAGCTCCTGACGGGGGTTCCCGGCTACAGCGACTGGGTGCCCCCGCAGACGTTTTCCAACCTGTTGCTGACCAACCGCTGGCACAACGAGCGCGTGCGCTGGGACCGGGGCAAGTCCGTCTGGCTTTTCAACATCACGGCCGACCCCTACGAGCGCGTGGACCTCTCGCTGCGCCACCCGCACATCGTGAAGAAGATGCTAATGCGGCTGGCTCAGTACAACAGGACGGCGGTGCCGGTCCGCTACCCGGCGAAAGACTCGCGGTCCAACCCGCTGTACAACGGAGGGGTGTGGGGACCCTGGTATAAGGAGGAACGCAAAGACGAGGAAGAGGAGAGGGAGGTCAACCTCCTCACCAATCACCTGGCGAAGACGCGACGGAAGAAGGCAAGGAAGCAGAGGAGGAAGGTGGAGGACTCGCCTTTTTAGCGCCCGCCTTTCTTTTGTTTTGTGACGGTGCTTTTTTCTCAGGGATTGACACACACACTCTGTCTGACAGGACAATTCTGGTTAATGGACTCTCTCGCTCATTTGACAGGCTTTCAAACTCAGATTTTGCTGTACCCAGACTCACAGAAATCGGGCGTACATTTGCCTCATTAAGGACGAGACCCACTCTTTATTGAGCACTACTGTTAGCCTCAACAACGAAGACCTCAGAAGTGTTAGGGCATTGAAAGAATGTTTTATTTTTGTAAGTTTTAATTTTTTTGCATGCTTGAACTTACGTGACCTTATGATTGTTCGTAGATTTATTACACTTAGGTATGAAGAAGAAAAATAATTAACATTTGCTGACAGCGGCATTATTTTGTCGAAAGTGAAAAATCAAAGACTATGGAAAAATGGTTGTATTAAATTAGCTGTTGATTGCAGTGTTGCAAGATAATATAACCAGATGTAGGATTTATATCTGAGACTAATGAGATTACATTAACTTTTGTTTTACGAGCAAAGTCTGTCTGTACTTAAATATCTTCTCCTCCATAACCCCTCCTTAGGTCTGGCACCAGTCCAACTTGAATGTAAAACAAACTAACGAAATAAAAGCCCCATGATAAAGATCTCTCTTTCTCCAACTTTTTCTCCTCTCTCCCTCTCGCTGTCTCTCCTCTCTGTCTCTCTCTCTTACTCTCTCTGTCTCTCTTACTCTCTCTGTCTCTCTCTCTGTCGCTCTCTTACTCTCTCTGTCTCTCTTACTCTCTCTGTCTCTCTTACTCTCTCTGTCTCTCTCTCTTACTCTCTCTGTCTCTCTCTTACTCTCACTCACTTTCTCTCTCCCTCCCCCTAGACATTTATTGACAGTTTTATCAGACCTGATTTTCTCATATTTTTGGCTGCAGTCCATGCTTTGGGAAAGCGACAGGGTCTGCTGCACTCTTTCTTTGTGCTGGCGCGTGGCTACTTAGTACCTCTTTACTTTAGTGGAAAATACTATAAAGCAGAGTTTCACCAGTGGGAGAGAGTTAACTCCTTTGATGCCGATGTTAAATGTTTTAGGTTGGTCCGTTTCAGCGCTACAGCGGTGAGGGCTGGAGAGCGTTTAAGGGAAAGACTGAGAAGGTTGTGAGCAACACAGGCCTCAGAGGCTGGGCTGGAGAACAGGCCTTAGCAGATTAGAAGGCTGTATTTTTTATTTGACTTGTTGCCTGGAGTTCTCCACAAACATGTGCATGAACAAGAAAACACAACATTGGATGACAAGAGGTTCAAACCACTAAACAAAAGACTTGTTGTTACTTGGTTGTAGTTGCACTTAACAACTCAATCTGTCTTTTTAATGGCTTCAAATGACTGTTAAATGCCCATAAAAAGTCTTACACAAGACTAATAATAGATTCCAAACAAAATACCCTACACTTATGTGTTTTTGTTGATGAGTGTAACGTTTTATGTGCCTACAAACAGGGCGAACCCTAAGTGATGGAAGCCAAAGTGTTGGTTGTTAGTACAAGGAAAACAGTTGCCTGTTCTCGTTGGAAAAACATCAAAAACTTGTCTCTTCCCGGCATTGTACGGCTTAAAAGTATATATTATTATACTTTTACTGCCACACACACGACAATAACTGTCATATCCTATCGATCTATCTAGTCCTAGTTGTACAAGCTGTCTGCACAGCCAGGCAGCCAGCCAGCGAGGCAGAGGGGAAACCGTGCTGGCCTGGGGAGTGAAGTACTTCTTTCCCACCCAGACCACCCCTTCTCCAGAAATGTGCCGGGTGCCAAGCCATGACTTCAGACCTTCTCCATGTTAACCCCCTTCCACAGTGGGTTTACCCCGGTCTTCCAGCCAGACTGACATGGAGATGGTTCCCCTGCCTTCTGTAACCCCCCACCTAAACCACCCCCCCCCCCCCCCCCCCCATGCTAAAGACTCTTCCACCTCTAGGTCCAGTGGGATTGAGAACTCATGGGAACCAGATTTAACAAGCAGTGCTGTTAGCCACATATGTGCTTGTATGAATCCCAGGGGCCTTTAAGACTGCTAGACGGATAGAGTGTGATCTCTCTTTCTCATGCATTTCAAAGGTTAAGCCTTGCTGCTCCAACAAAAAGCTCCTCTTAAAAGACTGTCTGGACCAGGAGAACAGTGAGGTATGGGCACCATGTGCTGTGGTGCATTATGGGAGATACCAGTCTTATTTAGCTGCATCCAACTAAATCATTTGCCCCTTGGAAGCCATTTACTCAGAGAAAGCTTTTAAGCCACAACTGTCTGGAAACTCAGCACTTCTTTGAACTGTGGGCAACAAAATCCCTCGTTTGGGAAGAGAAACACCAGCGAGGGAGGGATCTTTCCCACAACCGAGTGAAATAAGACAATACGTGAAGTATTCTCACTGCTGGGAAACGTCATTGTTTGCACGGAGTAATACGGGAGATTAGAAGTGTTGCAGGGTGCGGCGAGACGGCCTTGATCTGCACCAAGTGCTGTAACAGGCTGGAAAAGTGCGTTCCTTTTCATTCAACAGGCGTGCGAATGGCCGTAACCGCGTGGTCACGGTTTCCGCATGATCAAGGTGCAAATGATCCGAATGATGTTTAGCCTCAGGGAACCAGGCAAACTCCGCCGCCAAGAAGGACATCTGAACGTGATGAGTCAGCGAAAGCTCTCGTTTTAAACCACCTTTCCTGAGGAGAGGAGAAATGTCGTCGAAAGGAATGACTTACACAGACACCCGTAATCCATTATTGGGCAGCATTGTATGAATGCAACCTAATGCCCCGAAACACATTGCACGAGCCTGCATTCATATCTGGGCAGAAAGTGGAACATTCCAGTGAGAAGAGGTAAGGTGGATCTGAAAGGCTTAGACACCACCAGGAGCTGACCTACTCATGCTTTACAGTGGTGGAGGAGGAGGGCACACCCAGGAAGTGACCTCAGGGTCACAGATTGACGTGTCAGGATGCTACGTTCTTTGTGGGAGCAGGACACTTTGCTACACATACACAAACAAACACTAGTATATGTCATACCTGATGGAAAGACACTGCTCTATTGTCATTTCAGCTTCCGTGTACACAACCATCAGTTCATCAACATTTTAAGCTGTGACATTTGTGTCCCTTTGAGCTGATTGTCAGTGTGTGCGTGTGTTTGTGTTGTGTGTGTGTGTTTTCCATCACACGTGTTTGTGTTTCTGCGTGTGTTCTGATGGACAGATTATTTGGGCGAGGACTTCTTCCACACCACCAGAGGAACAGACATGGGGATTTCCTGCAATGAGCAATTTCACCCGTGCACAACTGGAACTCCTCTTGGCAGTTAGAAGAGAGTTTGCCTCTCTCTTTCTCTCTTTCTCAGATTTCCTCTCCCCACCTTCCTTTTCTCCTCCCCCTCTTCCTCCCCCGTGTTTCTGTCTCTTCCTGACTGGAGGATCTTCATATGACTGTCGCATTGTTCCTTTCTGGACCACCTTCTCCCCATTTCTTCTTCTCACCATCCTCTTCCCTGTCCACTTGTGTTCATGTTCAGGCGTGTGTGTGCGTTTCGGTATTCCAGCTGTTCTGTCGGTCAAACCTGACAACCTCTCCACACTCCAGCCCTCTAGGCCTCTAACCCTCTAATCCTGCCCTCACCCAGCCCTCAACCCCTCCATCCCTCATCCAAGGGTTAGGGTGAGGGTTAGGCCTAGAGCACCAACCCTCTACCCTTGCAGCCCTCCAGCCCCCAGTCCTCCAGCTCCCACTCTTCCAGTCTTCCAGCCCCCTCTCCCCCAGTCCTCCAGCTCCCACTCGCCCAGTCCTCCAGCTCCCACTCTCCCTGTCCTCCAGCCCCCACTCTCCCAGTCCTCCAGCCCCCAATCCCCCAGTCCTCCAGCTCCCACTCGCCCAGTCCTCCAGCTCCCACTCTCCCAGTCCTCCAGCCCCCACTCTCCCAGTCCTCCAGCCCCCACTCCCCCAGTCCTCAAGCCCCCACTCCCCCAGTCCTCCAGCCCCCACTCCCCCACTCTCCCAGTCCTCCAGCCCCCACTCTCCCAGCCCTCGAGGCCCTACAGAGCCATCCATCAGCAGCCCTTAGCCTCCACCCTCCCTGACCACACACGCCCTCCAACCCTCCTAGGATTGAACCCAAGCCAGCATTACAGGATCCTCCCATTGTCTCTGGCTGAGTCTCTCTCGCTCTCGCTCTCCCTCTAAACCAAACCCATTTTGTCTCTATTTAGTATTCCCAGCTTGGAGCAGCCTATCAGAAGTGTATCCATACGAAAAGATTTATCATTTGTTGTCAGATGCATTAAAAAGTAAATCTCGTTTCTTAGATAAACTTCTGATGGACAGACCTGGGAGCAGGGCAGCAACAGTGAAGGATCGCGGCAAAATGTCCTCAAGACAGAATCATGTATAAACTGTTGGGTTTTCAACATGCAACAAATTTGCAGATTTAACGATGTTTTGACAAGGTTGAGATATTTTTGTGGTTTAGTGTTTTCAGTGGGGGTTTTTTATGACCAGAACTGTCGATTTGAGCCAAGTCCCGACCCAAACTCCAACCACAGAACACACTGTACTAGAACATTCTAGACTAAATGATGTCAGTGGTGACCTTATTGTTGACCCGAGCCATCCCTTGGCTGTGATCAATACCTATATATTACAACCAAGAGCAGGTCCTCCGTCGGTGGAACAAGCTGGTCTCCCAGGTTGAAATGGATAAACAGAAGATGTTTTCTCTTCCAGTGATGTAACCTGCAGCAATTCCCTCAGTTATCCTGCACTAGGAGGTCATTTCTGTTTGTACCACTCTGTGAATTTATGATCATCTATGTATGCATTAATGTAAACAATGCTAATTTATGTGCGTGTACTCTGATATTCTATGTGTATAGGTAAGTATGTTTTTAAGTAAGTGAATGTGTGTGTGTGTGCTCCAAGTCAACGCAGTGCCCTCCAGCTCTCCGTGGTGGAGGTGATACCTGTGGTCCTTCAGCTTCAACCAGAACTGACACCAGGCCCTCCCTCCCCTACCCTGAGCCGACCCTTCAGCCCCCAGACAAGAAACCCTGCCGCGGGGCAGCTCCCTGGACACTTCCTCAGAGATCCAACCAGCCTGGTCATCTGGCAGTCAAGGTTTCCTACAGCTGGAGCTCTGAGGGGAGGAGGAGGAGGGATATGAGGAGGAGAAGGGGGAGGAGGAAGAGGCACGCTCAGAAGAGATGTGAAGGGAGAGCGTGGAGAAAAAGGTGGGGAGGGAAACAAGAGTACGGGAGGTATAGAGAGAGGCAGAGCGAGGCTGAGAAAGAGGGAGAGAGAGAGAGAGCAAAGGCCAAAGGAAAGGTGGTGGGAAGAGAGAGAGAGAGAAAGAGAGAGGTTAAAATAATTAAAATGAGGAAAAGGGAAATGTATAGTGGCAGTCCTCCAAAGATATTAACAGTACGGGCGGCGGGGCAGGCAGGCAGGATGGAGAGAACAATCCCTTCCTCACCATTCCTCCCACATGGAGTCACTTCAACCATTCAGCTGTTCGCCCTCCTGGCTCAGCCCCAACACCCTAATAACCTCCTTCCCCTCTTCTCCTACTACACCACTAATGGGAGAAACAACTGGATAGGTTTACACCAGAGCGCTCTAACCTATCCACCTGTCACAGAGCTGTGTCTGTCAGGGAAATTGGAGAGAATAAATGCTGGCGATTCCGACTGTTGAGGTGGACAATAGTGGGCTGGAATTCCATGACTTAACCCTTTATGATCTGATCTTCCCATTTTTTCCACTCCCTGTGTATGTGTGTGTGTGTGTGTGTGGAACTTTAGAGGCCCATTCTCTCCTGGGCTCCAGTGGGCTCTCATTGACCTTCACACAGAACCAGATGGAGAGAGAGATTAAACACTCTCTCGCTCTTTATGTGAAGTCCACATGTTCCGGATACGCCAGGGGAGAATGAGGAAAAATGTGCCGCCATTAAAAGTTATTTTGTGAAATTTGTCTGACTGGTTTCAGTGTTCACTTTAATAGGAACAAACCATGTGCTTGGGAAGTTGCTAGCTTGTCTAGTAACTCAGTATCAGACAAGGCTGCATCAGGGTTCAATATGATAAATGTGAGAAGTTTACCTTCTGATGCCAAACTGTCAATCACGCAGCTCTGAAACTGTTGCTTTTGGCAATGTGCGCCACAAATATGTGTTTTTGCTGTCAAAATGGGAGGGCCCGCAAACATATGGAAAATACATTCATATTAAAATGTATTGTTTTAATGTCGTTTTTTTGTATTTGAATTGTATAAATCAATATATTTTCAAAAGGTCTCCCTTGTCAACCCTGGAAAACTACTCTTCCCAGGGTTCATAGCTCCCAGCTGTAAGAATGCTCACTGGTCACCAGGAATGTGTGTGGCAAGAACTACTATAGGTAGAACAGTTCCCCAGTCATCCATGGAGTAAAAATAAATATGATGTTTGACTGACTTGCACTGTTTATCCACGATTGAATGATTCAGATCCCTTCCTAGTGTGCCCAAGGCTTCTTCCAAGCTGGAAATTCTGGTTCTGGTCTGTGGGTGATAGTTCACTTAGCATGAAAAGTGATGTGCTCAGTGGTGGCCATTAGGGGTGGACTGTTTCCACTGCTCAGAACACAGTCATTGGATGTGAAGCAGACCCTGTAGGTACCAGACAAGTCCACTAGAAGGCATTATAGTGCAATTAAATGTGGGCACACCCCAACCATTCTAAATATAGAATACATTGTCATGGTGATGGTAATGATCCAGGTATAAATAGTCACTTTTCTAATATGCGATAGGAATGCCACATATATAAGATTTTTTTGAGTGAGGTATTTCATTTACTATGGGGACTGCAGTATTGACATTGGGATAATGAAACAAATACTTGACAACTCTGTCACGGTCGTTTCAATTATGCTTGCACGCAGTACTGAATAACACATGATCTTTTACCATGCCTGCATACTGTGGTCTTTCTCAACTGTTGGCATCTTAGGGCAGAAGCCCTAGTCAAAGATGACATTTGATGGACATGCATTGCTGAGGCAGTTTTCACAGGCGCGCTCTCCGTGACTCACGCATGATTCAGGCTGTGATAGGCTATTCTTTTTACAAAACATCACCAAAGTAGGGCTCCTACGTCATGATTTATATTGTCGTATAAATGGTGAACTCCCCAAAGATGATTACATTTTTGGATAAGTACAGATCATGTGTAAGCATCCAATTAGCGACAGGTGCGCAAAACCAACCTGGTTGCTCAATTATAATAGGTTATAAACGATCTCGTGGAAATATATCAATGCACAAATTAAAAGGACATTTATGGCTACATGGCGTGATTACCGATCAATTGCTGCGTTATTTCATGATCATAAAAAAACTGAGGCTAAATTAGATTTTGGCTGTGATTCAACTGTAATTCAGAGAAGCCTTGGCAATCAGCATCAGCTGTGACCGAGTCCTTGGAGACCAAGGCGCGTCCATGATTTCGACACAGCTAGGGGGAGATATTGCACAGTATTTACAACCAGGAAGCGCTCCTTAGAAAAGTATCTCACGCAAGCCGAAGTGACAGCATAGACGCCGAACAGCAGGTCCCGACGTGCCCGTGAACCCATCAACTCCAGTAGTGCCAAGGATCACTTTGGGCGTAGGAACACATAGTTGAAATTGCAAAGTTGAGACTTGAAGGTTTGAATATATATACAGTTTAGTTTTGATCATTTTTGGAGCGACAAGTGCCACTTGGAACGCAGGCGAGGGTCTGGAGTAGCAGCAACGCTCAAGTCCCAAATCGGTCTTCACTCTCCTGTCTGCTCGCTTTGTTTGCAATGGCAACGACAACCTGTACTAGATTTACCGACGAATACCAGCTTTACGAAGAGCTTGGAAAGTAAGTATGATTTTGGACATAGCTTGGCTGCCCACAGGTTTCTAGAATGATTTGCAGAAGCTCAAAAGTATCTGTCGGTCATATCGTTAATGCTTACCTGTCACCTGTCTGCGAGGCAAAACGTGAATCTTTGAATTTTGTTTATCCTCATTCAACATCAATGAACGTTTATCCAGCTGTATATTTTGAGCAAAATATTTAGGTAAAGCACTCCGCATACTTAGAGTTTTGGCTACATAGAAGTCTCTGCCCTGGTTTGGCGTTTGGTACTTTGTGTTACACCATCAACAAAGCCTTTAAAAGGATTTGGGAGCAGTTTTTTGCATGTAGCCTATGATATGTGGCGTTTTTCAAACACTACTAATTTGAACTACGCGCTGAGTTGTAGTATTTGTGCGTTGTTCACCCTAATTGCTGCTTAGAAAAGCTTAAATGCTCACTAGAATCCAAATCTCGAACGTGAATACGAGCTGTACCACAAGGCAAAATGTTGTTAGTGCTACTTCACTTGGTCTATCCCAGAACTCAAGAGGGTCGGCCCTTTATTTGTTACAGTAGTTTTAAGGGCGGGCATGGTACAGTATGGGGTGGAGAGGACGGGACTCGCACTTTTTACTGCCTATTTACAGCGACGTGTCAAGAAGCAAACCCCTCCCCTCAAACGCCCTCCGTGCGCTTCAGTAGGCCTACGCGCGTTTTTCTAATAATTCCTCATTAATGTAATGCAACTAAGGTGTTTACATATACAGCCTCTTCCAGCTTTATTTAAATAGTGCGATAAAACATTTTTTACATACAATATGTATGTATTATGTGGACACGTACTTCCCATACAGCAGGCTAAAATGTTAAAGATAAAAAAAAATAGAAAAACCTTCTAATGCGCATGAAACTTGCCCTTTTCAGTCTCAAGCATAAATCCAAGTTGAAGCCGTCTAACAGAAATGCTAATCCTTTCATAATTGGACCAGGTGTCACCAGCCACTTAGCCTCAGTGATTGAAACGCCTCTCATTGCTGCCGCCATGTTTGTCTCCTGCCCCGCAGAGGGGCCTTTTCTGTGGTGAGAAGATGCATGAAGATCTCCACTGGACAGGAATACGCGGCCAAGATCATCAATACTAAGAAGCTGTCTGCCAGGGGTAGGACTCTTTGCCATTGTTATACCTTTAAAAGTACTGTAAAAGCTCGTTTTTGTTGTTGTTGAAGGGTCATACAGATGCCAGTACACTACTGGGTCATATGTCCAGGACAGAATTAGTTTGGACTTCAGTATGATAATTGTAAAGGGTTTATGTTTTTCCGAGCAAGCGTATGGGGTTGGATCCCCATCTGAGTCTGTCCATCGTTTTTGGATTGTTCTACATTGAAGAAATGACTCAGCTCCTGAACATGATTCATTTGAGTAGTGGCCTATTTTAGAGTTTTTCAAAGTGGAGTTGGCAACCACTTTCTCACAAGGCGCAAGTTACCGCAGAAACATCCGAGATTTCTCCGCCACTCTCCCCAGACTCCCCTCTTGAGTCATCTGAGAAGTGACTGCTCTTTCCCCTTCATTTCCTCTTCTCATCCCTGTACCCCCAAGTGTGGTTCTCAGTGAAACCACAAAGTTTGACTCGCACACCTCGTACAGAGTCGCATAACAGGCTTACTCTTTTTTGATTTGTAACCTGACACACAAATGTCGCACCATGCTCCCTGACCCTCAAAGGGCACAGAAGGGGAGAATTTGCCTAAAAACCGTCCCCTTCCAGGAGCAGACGACACACAGCCTGACCTTCTCCATGACGGCCTGGCCTGGGGTCTCCCTTCAGCCTGGGGTCTATCTCCAGCCTGGGGTCTCCCTTCAGCCTGGGGTCTCCCTTCAGCCTGGGGTCTCCCTTCAGCCTGGGGTCTATCTCCAGCCTGGGGTCTCCCTTCAGCCTGGGGTCTCCCTTCAGCCTGGGGTCTCCCTTCAGCCTGGGGTCTATCTCCTGCGGGATGATGGACTGCTCTGTCTCCCTGTCTTTTCTTCCCCTACATTTCTTTTCTTCTTTGTGGCTCGCCCTCCTTGGCAGACAGCTGTGCAGAGCGGCCTCGTGGGCTGTGGCTCCTGCTGTTTGCATGGCAGCGCTGATTGATCCCTGCTTAATCTTAATGGTGTGGAGAAAGCGAGACACACACACACAGTTGTAAGAAAACAAATGCACGCAAGCAGACACACACACAGTAGAAAGAAAACAAAATGCACGCAAGCAGACACACACACACAGGAAAGAGATTGCTTGCACACACGCGCACAGTAGATAAGAATACGCGCAGACACACACATGCTCTCAAACACTGACTTGAGAGGTGATTTCACACAGGGAACAGGCGGGGCTTTCCTCGCTGAGCAGACTAACAGAGATTGGGTTTCAGCGCAGAGGGGGATGGAGAGAATAGCCAGAAGAGGGCAGGGATGGATGATGGAGGTATTGGAAGGCGCACCCTCATCTACCAGAAAGCTATCACAGGAGCGGGGGGGACCAGAGCTGGAGGGGAGATAAACCAGCCCGATGCACGTATGAGGTGATGTCATCTCTATAGGGGGGTTCCCATGACGGAGTGTGTTTTTTTGGATTGGTTTGCTTGATGCACACCAGTAGGGTAGTGGCCTAAGAGAAAATGAAGGAGAGGTGGATAAAGAGGATTGAAAGGGATGGGGGGAGGTGTGTGTGTGTGTGTAATGGGAGACATCTGAGATGGCAGAGAGGAGGGGGCTGTTGGAGGCCTCTCCCCCCCAGCCTACTGCCTGTACCACGGACCAAGCTGGGGGGGAAATGCTGAACAGGATGCATACCTCAACATCAGTGAGTTTTATAGGGCAATAAATCCTGGCAATGCACCTGAGGCAGTGATGACAGACAAACCTTTTCAAAATGCATTACAGTTTTAGGCACCAATTCAAGGAGTAATAACAGTAAGTGGACTAATGATTAATAGTAACCTGTGTGTGTTCGCGTGCGTGCGTGTGTGTGTGTGTGTGTGTGTGTAAGAGAATCCGTTACTGCATGGACACACTCCCAAGGTCACGGATGAGCCCAGGGGATTCCTCAAGTGGGTCGCCCACTTGTGATAGACGTTGGCTCGGATTCCAGAGGCTTGTCGGTCTGTGGAACTCCTTAGGGCCCTCGGTGCTAACCCACACTCCTGTTAACTCCTTAAAGGAACAGTGCCCACTGCCTGTTTTTTTCACCTTGCAGGTATTTTGTAAGAAGGCTCATGGTATCTCTCTTAAGGTATTATGCAGTAACTTCATTCTATACTTAACTTATACTTAATGATTGCTCGTTGAATAGTGCTTCTGTGGTTGGAGTATTCCATGTTTTCATATGCTGGAACTGATCTTTGTCCCGTCTATTGCTAATGACCACATGTTCCCGTTATGTCTATAATCTCAATATTTACATGCCTTTTTGGTTAACGCGAGGAACTGATTTCTGAAACGCCGCCTGTGCTTTGCAAAGGTGCCTGAAATCCCTCCCCTCTCCCCATGTTGTTTTGATAATAGGAATGGAAAAGGAGCAGAAATGCGAAGCATTAATAACCTGAAGCTTGTCTTGTTTGACGGTACACACACCCAGTGCTGGTGGAGCCACAAGGTCCAGGTACACTTCAGTGTGGTGTGGAACCGTAGTTTAGTAGCTTTAGCAGCAAATCAACAACTGGCTGCGTGGAAAAGCTGAGGGGGGGGGGGGGGGGTTTGACAGGATATTGTCACTACTTAAGCTCCTGCAGAATTACAGAAGAAGAGATGGAGGTGGGGCGGGGGAGGAAGAAAAGAGCAAGGAGAGAGACAAGAGGCTCAGTCCGATGTCTCTACTCTTGAAAAAGCCTATTCCCATGGAAACAAAGACTTGTCGCTAGTTAAACATAGCCTGGGGGGGGGGGGGGGGGGAGTTTAAAGTGCAGGAAACGTGCTAAGAAAGTTCTCTCTTTCCTCAGTGGCTGTCGGTCGCTCTCCTTGAAACTTTCACTTGTGACAGTCGCCAACGCCTTGGACCCAGGAGCACAAGATTATGCTCGGTCGTCGTCCTTTATCCAAACATGCTATTTGCGGTGACGACCTCGTCCCCACGAGGGGCCGCATGCTTGGCAGAGGCCGCAGGCTCCACGACAAGGTCACCAGAGCCAGAGTGATAAGCCCTCGTCTGGTGTAAAGATCCCAGCCCGGCTCTTTCCCTACTAACGAAGGGTAATGATGATCCAGCGCTCAGAGACTCTGGTTCGTTCTCAGACCAGACAGATGTCCGACCCCCCCCCCCCCCACACACATAAGGCTGCTCCATCACTTGGTTCAGGTTGCCTCAGAGGCCGACGGTGGATTTGGCATGTGATGTCGTGGGCTCACTGGGTGATTTACAGACAATTACTGCACATGTCACAGTTGAAAGACGGGGTGACGTGAAAGGGCGGGTCCTCTTCTGCCCTTTACTGTCAATCTTAACTGCTGGTCTTAATTTGCGTCCTCCGTTTCAAATACCTGACCTTGAGGCCTACTCCAACCGTGTCAGATGACTCTGATCATACCTACGCCACTTCAGGAACCTCATCACTGGCAAGTTGAAATGAGGCTCTTCCTGTGTAGGGTGGATCTCCCCATGGTGAGATTCATTTTTTATCCTGGCTTGGTGCTTTTTACTTTAACCGATGCATTTTATAAGCCTCTCTCTTTATCTGTCTATTCTTTGGCCCGTTTGCGGTCAGAAACACTGTGTGTGACCAGGTGAAGAACAGCCCCACCCCCCACTAACCAACACATCCCAGAAGTTGTATCAGTGTGCAGAAATATGAAATTCCCCTCCTAGACGCCATCTTACATGGCGCACTACATGCTCTAAACATCTGAGAAATGTGGGCGTGTGACGTCAGAAGAACGTGTGTACGTGTGGGCGCATGTGTGTATGTTGATTAGGCTTGCATCCTCCCTAGCCCCCCCCCCCCCCTCCACCCCCTCCACCCCTATCTCTACAACACTGCACGCCTGCACAAGCTAAAAATATCTAATTAGTGAAAGGAGGGGAGGAGGAGGGAGGGAGGGAGGGAGAGAGAGAGAGACAGAGGGTGTCAGTCAATGATAAACTGCCAGAATGAACTGAGCGTGGCTCCCCCGACCCAGCTGGGTCAAAGGAGAGAGAGAGAGAGAGAGAGAGAGAGAGAGAGAGAGAGAGGGGGGGGAGAGAGCAAGAGAGAGAAAGAGAGGAGACCCTAGCCCAGCTCCTTCATGTCCCACTGCACTCCTCATTCACACGCCAGAACTAATGGCTGAATATTCCGGATACTCGTTATTTCCACTCCAGTTCAATCCATCCATGACAAAAACAGACGTGGATGAGCTGGGTCGACAGGGAGCAGAACTGCATGAAAGATGCATGATGAGAGACGGCGCACCATGGGTGAACCACGTGGGAAGTGTTATTAGCTGCCATGTTGAAGGAAACCGATCTAACAAAGCAGGGAGAATCACTCTTGACGAAATCGGAGCATCCCTATGCTGCATGTACAATTGGGAGATGGTGTGTGTGTGTGTATCCTGTGTTTTCAGGAAAGGAACATACCTCTGTCCTGTAATTGTTTCTTGCATCAGACATGTGGTGTTATTGATTCGGTTTAATAGTTTGAGCCTCATCACTGATGCCACTAAGCCAAACTTCTACTTGCGACCAAAGCTCTGGCAAGGAGTTCTCCTTGGAGCGCTAGTCTCCTCAAGGATCACAATGACTTGCTTAGACTGTTGCTCTTGTTGGTTAGTGGTAGCTGGTTTAAACTGTTGTATTCTATTTTAGTTAATCCTATTTTTATTGCTTTTCTACAGGTACACCTGCACTTAGAGATTAATGTTGTGTAATTTAACTTGTTTAACTACATGCTCTTATGGTTTCTTCCCTTTAGCACTATTTTTTGGTTGTTCACAATATGTACTTCTTGTTTTTGACTACCCGCAATGCTGTGGGGCTATCTTGTTGTTATTATCAGTGACCTATGCACTTTGTAAAGCTCTCTCTTGGAAGTCGCTTTGGATAAAAGCGTCTGCTAAATGAATAAATGCAAATGTAAATGTAAACCGTGATGGATATATGTGGATTACACATCTTTCAAACTGGATTTTGTCTTAGGATGTCTGAAGTGCATGGTCTGGTAGGTAGGCATGAACAGCTAACCCATGAACAGACCTGTACAACATATCAACCTATTTTGCATATGTCCAAAACCCACACAGACATACAAAACCTTCACATCAAAATGGATTTCAACATATGTCGCTAAGCCATAGGTATTTGTAAGCTTCTCCTTCCTTATCGATATCTCTCTCTCTCTCTGCTCCTCCTCTGTCTCTATCCCACGATGGAGGGATAAATGGGAACTGTCCCTTGGGTTTGGGTCTAAATCTGCAAGTAGCCAAGTAGGCCAGCCACTTAGCCAATAGAGAGGCTCTTAATTAGGACCATATTGTCTGGCAGGCAGGCCTCTCTGTCTTCCTGTTTCTCCTGCTCTCAAGCCACCAAGACTTGGATATGGAAATCTTTTGTTGTTGTTGCTGTGACCCCTGACCCCTAAATAGCGTTCCTCTCCTTCCCTAGGAAGCTAGGAGGGAGGAGAAGGGCTGTGTGTGTGTGTGCGCCGGTGACCTATAGGAAACCAACAGCTCTGAAGCTTAATAACCTTCCAACAAACCTTATCACGGGCTCATCCGGGCATTGTGACTTGACAATCCTACTCGTGTTAACATTTGAAATGCATGAGCCACACGCACTACATATGCTGCCAAACATGCAATCCCGTTGGGGTCAGGACATTTGGGTACAGTAGCTGGCATGCAAGACCTGAGAAGCAATATATAGACGGTAGATCAGAGGAGACCATTAGCTACCCCCCGCCACATTAGCTAAATGACAGTTCTCTGGGTCTTTCCCTCCTCTCTTGGGTTCCCTCAGGATCATTAGCACGACTTTCACAGAACATCTTGGCAACGTTGACGGCAATGACGGACCCCCCTCCCCTCCTACTTGGTGGACCCCTCCCCCGTAGCGCTGCCCCTCGGTAGTTATCTTCCCACATGTGTCTAATTAAGGCTTCTAACTACAGATCGATCAGGGTGGGGGCGACAGGGAGGTCGTACTAACCTGCCATTAAAGCCGCGCGCTGTGGTGTTCGCGCCACGCCAACGGTACACGCCGCATGCCAACGCTCGGCCTTGTCGAGGTGCGGGGAGAAACTCGCGGCAGGCGGTGCCGTTTCTTAGTGTTCCATTTTCTCTCCTTTCTCACTTTGTCTCTCTCTCGCCGCCTGATTGCGGCGTGGGCGTGCGCGAGGCGGTTCAGTCACACCGGTGACTTCCCCAGAGAGAGTGCCGGTGACTAGTCTTCCTCACGCGTAACCGTCTGCCAGGAGACATGCCACCTACCTGGTTTAGATCACATTTCGTTCTTTTTCTTTTGAATTGGCCCACTGATTACAATGATTACAATACCCTGCATAGAGTCTGTCGGTGTCTCCATGGGGATGTGGAGGAATGGGATGCATGCCCTAGACTGTGCTGATTATATGAAAGAGAGATGGAGATGGTGGGAGGGAGAGAGGAGGATGGAGAGGGGGAGAGAGACAGACTGAGAGAGGTGGGGGAGAGAAGGACTGACATCCTTGTGCGCTCGTATTCCGACGGCAGACATGATCACTGATTAAAGGAAAAGGCGGAAAAAACAGTCTAACAAATAGGGAGAGGTAAGGAACAGCGAACGGGCACAGACATCCATCTGAAAGTGAGCCCACAGGTAGATGGGAGCGATTGACAGAGAGATGAAAGGAGCTCGAGACCGGGATGAAATGAAAGAAAGTGTGCGAGGGGAAGTCTGAGTGCTTGCTCTCCTGTAGACGGGATCTCAAATGAGCCCAGGCCCTATGAAACCAGTGTATAGCCACGGAGGGGGGAGGAGGTCAATACAGCACTCAGGGCACAGCAAGGCTCTGATTGTGGTGCTTCAACTGCAGAGTATTGACGTTTGGATGCGAAGGTCTGAGAAAGGGAGCAATAAAAAATTGTGGAGAGATTAGTTAGGCCTAATGATGGAAAAGGCGCCCAATTGTCTCAAAGACAAAGAGTGAGCCGGAGGGAGGGAGAGAGAGAGAGATGCTGACGAGGGAGGGACGGGGAGTGTATTATAGGTTTAAAATACACCGCTAGAAAAATGTCAAGGAGGAGGACCAAAGAATTCCAATGTACCTGTACTGTTTAAAAATGGCAAATGATCATCTGTGTGTGTGTGTGTGTGTGTGTCGGTCAGCTTAACTGAGCTGTCAGTGTCATGGACGTCTCCGCTCCTGTCTAACCCTGAACAGGAGAAAAAGAAAATTGCATTGTGATTGTAACCCCCGCCCTCAATCGCTAGCTCTGTCAACCCTCGGGCAAAATGGAATTATCGGAGGTCCACAAAAGCTATGTTTTGGTTTTATCGCACTAGATTGTGTGTGTTTACCTTTCATGTTTGCTTGTCCCTGTAGAAGACAGTTCACAGGACTCATATCACAATGCTCACCTGTTCTATCCATTTCATCATTCTTAATCCTGGGGCCGTTTGTGTATGCAAGCAAGACCTATCACTCATTAACTTTTATAGACCGTCTTCTAGGTACCAGGTACTCGTGGTACAGTAGATAAGACGGGCTAAGATAATCCCTTTTAGATCCAAATTAGCTTAGCTACAACCTCCTCCTTATTAATGCCACGCTAGCCACCGCAGTCCGGTGTCCTTACCATGGGGTCACTGACCACAGCTCGAACTGTAGAAACATGACGACGCTGGTTGAAACCATTTACATGAAACAGTTCTTCTAAGCACCCCGTTCCAAAAGATGCACTGTCGTCATTGTGACATTCCCAGATCCGAATTGTGGACGGCAGAAACGCATACGGCACAGCAGCTGTGTGGCTGGGGAGCGTATCTTGCTTTGTTTATCTCGCAGCCGACATCCTGCCTTATCCAGTTAGCAAAACAGGCAGTCAGCATTGTTTTCCAGTTGTTGGAGAGACTAGGCCTCTAGAACCTAAATAAGGTGTTTGGATGTAGGATCTTGTGTATTGAACCTGTGGATAACACCAAATTAATCAGTGATGTGTGACGTTTCCAATGTTGAGTCATTGGTTTTACAATTGGTTCGTGATGATAAACCAGATGACTTTGTCTTTCCTATTCCTCCGAAACCTATCTCCTTCAACATTTTATCAGTGAAAAGTGGATAACACCTATCATTCCTGTTTTATCACTCGCTTATTTTTATTACACCCTTTTATTCCATTTTCTTTTTTTTTTACACCCTTTTTCATTTTTAGGCTTTTCTCTTCTCATCCCTCATCTCCTGCTGCTTCTCTGAAATAGGTTCTTCCCCTGCTCTGTCCTCGTCCGTATCTTATTAAAGTTAGCGTGCCGAGGTGGAGCCAGGGGAAGGGCCCCCTCCAGACAGTAGCTGGTTAGCTCCGTGCTCAGACAGTAGCTGGTTAGCTCCGTGCTCAGGCCAGAGAAACCTCACAGGCTCAGTCGTCACAGTTCAATGATCAAATGCCAAGATGTATTGAAAAGCTGCAGTGAAAAAGGAAATCCTTTGCTAATGGTTATATCATAGAGCACTCTATGATATATCACCCCCCCCCCCCCCGCGCTCCACACGCACACACTCACATACACACCACACACACAATTTTCCTGAACTTATCTGATTCTGACCACTTCTAACATCTAACCCAAGATGGCATTTGGTACATCTAGAAATGTCAAACTGCTGCCGGCAGCCCTCATCTTTTGAAACGTCTGAAAGCCTCAGTGGGTTATTGGGTTAAACTCTTTGTCACCCGTCATCATTTGGCCACTGGCTAGCCAGTAGAGTCTCACAGCAACCAGCCAAAAGAAGAAAAGATACAATAAAACAGACTGCTTTGGCCTCAGGAAAGATACAAGAAAACCAACAGAAAAAAGCATGTTAGCAGTTACAGCTACAATCCTCTTCCTATCTCCTGAGTGTGACCATCGTGTCCAGTGCTGTGGGTATTCTCAGGATGCAAATGTCCCTTCACAGTGTGGTCGGAGACGGCCTTGAATGCTCCACTGTCTCCCTCCATCGATGGAAATTTTCACTTTGAATATCCTTTTTCCAAACAGCCACCAAACAAAGGGAGAGTACTAACACTGCTGGTTTGGACAAAAGACCCATGTAAAGTGGGAGCAGGATGACTCATTGAAATATAAGGTACAATTAAGTTCTCAGATCACAGAGGGGGGGAAATATTTTTTCCCCATTGTGTTTTAAGGCAACTCGATGGCTCACGGTCTGAGTAATTAGAGCTAATGAGGTTTTGTAGCCTGCTGTTGTGATGAACTCCCTTCACTTGAAGGTGACTCACATCTGCTGAAAGCCAGGAGTGTGTGTATGTGCGCACGAATGTGTGAATGAGACCTCATGTCACTTTTGATTAGGTCTTTGTCATTTCTATTATGGAGAGTTGGCTTCTTTGGTGACACATGTCACCAAAACAGGAACCAGAAAGCCATGGCAAATGCAAGCTAATTATTCAGCTTGTGTATCCTGTGAAGGCACAAATCAACATTCAGCCTTTTCTATCTCACCAGTTCAGTTATTTTTGCTAGCCTTTAGGGAGTTTTGAAATTGTATTGGTATGATAATTCCTCTCAGTACGATGGACAGACTAGATTAGAAGAACATATAAAGGTGCGTTAGACTAAAGGACAGCCTTAATTGGAGGCCACTCCGCTTGGCCAGAGGTGCCAGAAGTGTTCAGATTTTTATCATATGTAATCCCACTCTGTAATCCTAGTCTCGTGCTGACACACACACACACACACAGTGTCAGTCTGACCCCCAGATGCTCCCTCTCTGCTTGTTCTCTGTCCCAGATGGCAGAGAGCAGGGGATTACAGTGTTGTAATTCCCGCCTCCAGCAGATTAGATTACATTCATAATTTGGCTGCGTGACTGGGTTGGGTTTTACACACAAACATGCACGCACACACACTGGGTTGCTATCGTCAAAACCAATCGTATCACACAAGTCTCTCTGTCCGTCACTGAGTTTAAGAGACTCGACACTTTCAGTCTGCACAGGAGCAATGTCAAATGTTCTCTTTCTGGCATATCTTCCCTATGCTTTACAGCCTGCTTTACAGCCTCACTCCAGAGTCAAAGGTGAACATGTGCTGTGTGTCTGCTTTCTGTTTCATCTCCTCCTTCTTTCTGGCTCTCTCTTTCCCATTTCTCTTCCTCCCTCCGGCGATCACTTTCACATCTCTAATCCCACAGTGAATCTGATTAGTGGAATGGTCTCTTCTTGGTTTGGCAACAGATAATGTCTCCTGCTGGTTAGGACTGCCTTGTTTCACTCTCTTTGAAACGCATAAGCAAATATGACTTGTCTCTGGGGCTTTTTTTGAAAAGCTCCACTTCGCTGAAACCTCTTAGACAGAGATGAGAAGGAACACACACATCGCAAAGCCTGAATGAATACCAGTTGTCAGAGGAGTCTAACCTACTTCTACGGAAGTCTTTAGTCTTGTGCGTTAGGTACCTTAATCCTTTCTACAATGTCAACAGTTTGAAATATTTATAAAACCCTGTAATGCACTCCCTCTCTCCAGTCTCTTGACTAAAGCACAAGCACTTCAAAGTGCCTAAACTAAAGGAACGGGTTCTGCAGACACACTCTGCATCAGCCCGGCTCCCAGCAGATTGACTCATAAAGCAAACCCCTGTTTCCTGGTATTAGTGACTCACCCTTTCAAACATGCCTCCAGAGGGGAGAGGATGAAGTGAGACACAGGGAGGAAAGGGGGGCGGGGGAGGAGAAGTGACCCTGCAGAGGACTTGGAGTCAGACTAACCCAGGTTGTGTGGTTCCGGTGGAGGCGTGTGCTCAACCCTCCATGTGATATCATGATAATGACATCTGGGCTAGTGTTGGGAATTGGAGCTCTCACTGTCCCTGGGGAAGTGTGTATTTCTTTCTGTCTATGTCTCTCTCTCTCTCTTTCTCTCTCTCTCTCTCTCTCTCTCTCTCTTCATTCTCTCCTTTTCCCTTATCTTACTCCTCTACCCATCTCTCTCTCCCCACCTTCCAGTGAGTTCCCTACTGGGTCTCCCCCCCAGTCTCTGGTGGTCACCCATTGCAAATGAAAGGGACTTCTCAGGTCAGGCTTCGCAAACAGACGGGCTAATCAGCCCTCTCAGCAGCCCTAATCTCTCTGTTCTGTGTACACAGCCAAAGCCTTGACCGCTCTCCTCAATCTGGTCAGGTGGGAGAGAAGCGCAAAGACTAGCAGAGACTGAGGGTGCGTCCTCCAATCGGAACCTAGCATAGGCCTTCCCACGCCTTTTAGATTTGTGTGTGTCTAACAGGTGTAGAGTCTGGGACTTGTTACCAATCTGTGTGTGCTCCAAGTCAAAGATTAAAAAAACAATGATAAGAATTGCAACAAAAGGCACAATTTGTACTTAATATGTTTGTCTGAACCATGCTGTGTAGGGGGTAGTTCATGCTCTGAGATAGTGCAGGGCTAATGCATCACGGGTAACTTCATGAAGCTCTCTCTGGAACTCCAGGAATTCATCTCCCCAGGTCAGGCAGGGTACAGGCGGGGGAGCTGAGTTGCTGGACCAGGGGTCGGGGGGTTAAAGAGAGACGTGTCATGTCACCCACTGCGCCGAGTGGATCCTAGAGATCCCATCCAGGTCAAAGGTCACAGTGACATGTGGTAGTGTGCGACCTGGAGAGGGGGGTGGAGGAAGTGAAATCACGAATGGCTCAGACCCTGCCTGCGACCCACCGATTTTGAAGAACTGAATACCCTTGGAATCCCTCCATATCCAGCTTTTGTGTACAGTTGGAGGATTACTGGTGACCTATACGTGCTAGCATATATGGTAGCATACTGTGAGGCCTTGTCTTACCTAACATATATAGTGTATCAAACCATAGACCTTTCCATTACAGAATTGAGATTAGTTTTGTTCTCATTGAAACTGAAACAGGCTCTTGGGGGATCTGAATTATTATGGAGATTGGCATATTCCGCATCAACGTTCCCCTTCTGTGGAAATCAGGTGTCATCATGGTTAAATATATACATGATGAGCTTCCCCCACCGGTCTCCACCGGCCTTAGTGATTCAGCTTTGCGAATGAAGAAGACCGTCGGAGAGATTGACAGGTCGTTATGAGACGAAGGATTCCTGGTTAGACTGGGGAAAGCTGGGTAACCCAGAGTCATTCTTGTTCCGGATCGCCCAGGCCACACATCTTATACGTGTCTAATGTAGCAGAGGAGAAGATGTAATCCAATCCTGAGCAGCTCCGAACGCTGTCCAAAAAAACGTCTTGAGATGGAGAGGGAGGGAAAGAAGGAGGAGAGAGAGAGAGAGAGGCTGTCAGTGGGGGTTGTCTCCAGTAACACAATGTGCTGGATTACCTAGAAGAACCGGAGCAGACATAACACTACCTGCTGACATGGGATATTTACCTGGTGGCCTCTGGGGCACCTGTGCTAATTGTGTTAGCTCCTGCAGACATGATGAACTCTTTTTGTCCACCCAGACGCAGGTGTCCTTTAGAAATGAGGCAAGTGTTTCTCGGTGAAAAGGGTTAGGGTCAGCTAGTTACTCCTGTTGAGTTTGCTGGGCTGGTTGATGTTATATAGGTTGTTCCATTGCCTCAACTAGTGGTAGCAGTCATGCTCGTGCGCGCACACTCATAGGTCTAAGGAGCACAGCCAGAGAGTGATTGATGCGTGGGGGCTGTTGTAGTTCTGGGTATGTTTTGGCTCAACCTCTCGGCACTGAAATATGTTGCTGCCGTCTCACACAATAACATGATTTTTCATCAAGTCAGGCCGGGAACACTGGAATGAGAACACCAAAGATAACTTGTTAAGGTCTGGTTCCCCAAGGCTATAATTAAGTCACTATTACAAGTTACAGGATGAAATGGTTGTTTTGTTGAAAGTGTGTGTGTTGGCTAGCCTATGGGAGTGGGATGAGGGTGGTGGGTGCTGGTAGGCTGAGCTATGCCCCCCTCATCCTCTCTCTAGGCTTTTAATGTTAACCTTAATCCTCCTAAGCCTGGAGGATAGTCGTGTTTGTGTGTGAGAAGGATGGGATGCCCGCCCCACAGTGTTTAGGTCCATTACATCTGTAAGCTAAATCGGGTCTGGACATGCTCAGAGATGGATAGAGAGAGAGAGAGAGAGAGAGACTGGAAGGGGAAAAAGAGAGGGGGGTGAAGGGGATAGAGAGGGAACATGGTTTGGCCTACTGTAATATTCGGCACAGCTCTATGCTGTAACTGCAGAAAACATGATGCAGTGGAATCTGTGATAGTCCAGAGGAGCTGCTCTGGATTTGACCCTGTGCTGCATTCTTTCACATTTCCATGAGCACGTTCTTTGGTGTGTGTGTGGGGGGGGGGGGGGTTTAAACGTCCCTCCAAGTGTTTACTGTGCTATGAATCTTTTTTTGCATGAGTGTTTGGGATGTCAGAGAAGTCGAGCACTTAACCCGTCTGGCTTCTCCGTCTTTAGAGTTCAGCTAAAAGCCACAAGCCCTGGAGTGAGCGGGGTGTTTGGGAGCAAGACGGGTTTTAGAGAGGTTGGAAAGGGGGGGGGGGGAGGAAGGAGGAGGAGGAGGAGGAGGCTGGAGAAAGAGGAGGAGGGGGGGGGGGAGAAGGAGGAGGAGGGGGGGGGAGAAGGAGAATGCAAAGAGAGAGGCTGAGGGGTCCGAGCTAACTTTCTTTTCTGTTGCCAAGGAGACGGCTATGTGTAAGCCATCAGGATGATGTCACCCCCGGTCGCAACCCTTCCTTCTCCTTCCACCCCTTTTTCGCCGAGGTTCCATTCGTTTTCCCCAGAGAGAGGAGAGACTCGGCCTCCTTCAACACATGCAACAGTCGAGTGTAGACCAGCAGGCCTGCCTACATCAACACATGACCTCACCGAAAGGCAGCCCTCATCACTCAGACATGAACTCTAATGGGTGTTAGGAGGTGACCTAGGCTCCCCAAGGGAACTCGAACAAACACTGTGCGCACACACCCCGCTCTCCAGACCTGCAGCGAGCAGCCAAGACGTTGATAAGTCATTTGTTTAAATTTGATCAAGCCGCGGCGATACACAACAACATGACTTTCCACCCGGATTATTTTTCGGTGTCATTTTTCCTTGACGGCTTATTTCCACGTCTCGTGGCAGCAGCAGCGTCTGCCGTTCTCTTGTCTCACACAGCTCGTTTCCCCCCGGACTGCAGCTGACAGTGGCTGGAGCCAGGGCCTCTCGCACTCATGAGGGCGGAAATGCTTTCAGTCTAATTACTGGGCAGGTTGAGGTCTCTGCACGTCCAATGTTCGCCCCCTTTTCTCCTACTCTCCCATGGCTTTCTCTCTCTTGCTCTGGCTCTTTCGCATTCTTTCTCTCCCCTGCCTCCACCTCTCCCCTTCCCTCCTGACCCGCGCCCTCAGACACTACCTCTCTCTCTCTCTCTCTCTCTCTCTCATCCCTCTCGATTTGACTCTCTCTGTTCTCTTTTTATTAAACTGCCTGAACTCCATCCCGCTATTTTAAATGCCCCCTTGGAGCTTTGACGCCTTAAACAATGCAAGGCTTGAAGCCTGCACCTATTTGAATGGCCCAGAGGATATTTGCGTGCGGTGACGCGGAGGCAGGGAGGGATACAAGAATAGCCGGGTCGAGGGAGAAAAAAACAACAGCTTGATCATCTCAACTGAGATGTGACAGCCAGGTGGACTGACAGACAGACAGGTAGTCAGAATTGAAAGCTGGCAGACGGTGCAGGAGTTTGGCAGGGACACGGGCTGGACAGCGAGATTTTGGCAGAGCTGGCAAACAGACGTGGCGACAGACAGATGACGGGACAGAATGGAGAGTCATTGACAGACGCAAAGAGATGGACAGGCAGAGAGACTGTCAGGTCGAGAGACAGAGAGAGAGAGAGAGAGAGACAGACTGGCAGGCAGAGAGACAGGGATTCCATGCTTCGGTATCCTTGAGAGGAGAGCTGAGTCCAGCCAGCTTTCACATGGCTGGGTCCAGCCTCCAAGCCTGCTGGAGAACTGCACAAACATGAAAAACTTGAAAAACAGTGAAAGACATGTAACATGAAAGGGGAGGCAGCGGAGCAAGGGTGCCCTTGGAAAGAAAATTGAGATAAGCAGTACAATGTGAGCATCTAAAATAGAGACTTCGAACACGCGTATCTCTCTCTCCCCCTCTTCCGTTGCAGACAAGATGCAGACAGATCCTTCAGCCAGAAAGCAGGATGAACTCTGCTTGCTTGTCCAGGCGCGCCAGACGACACACACACACACACCGCTCTCACCTCAACTAAATCCCTGATTATCCCTCCTTCCACCTTTTCATTCCTGCATCTCTGGCACCAACCCCCTCAAAATATTCATCGATGTTTGTAGCCCCTGCAAGTCCATCGTTTACCTTTTCCCCTGCCTCTTTCCTCACCCCCCCCCCCCATCCCTCCCTCCTGCTACATAACTTCAGCACTGTCCTTATCTAAATGGCCAGGCCCAGGTGTCACACAGCTATGGCACCCTTGTTCCATTGAGAGAAATGTCATAGTGAGTGTGTGTGTAGGCGTTTGTGAGTGTGTATGTATGCGTTTGGTGCCAGTGAAAAACACCGGGTAAACAAGCCACCCTCTCCCTGTGTCTTTTCCGAAGACATTGATCATCTCATAACTCGGTTCACGACTGTGCATTCTTCAAAGCCTAATTCAGATCAATACTCATGCTGATCCCTGTATGAGCAATCGATCCACTCAGGCCGCCCTGAAACCCTCCCTGGTTCTCTCTCTCTTTCCCCTCTCCCTCCATCTCTCTGGAGGATCTGTTATTGACAGCCTCTAGAGAAATGCTGGAAGGGGGGGGAGGGGGGGGGGAGGGGGGGGAAGCCTGCAGGAACAAAGTTTGAGTAGGTGAGAGGCATTGACTCTCGCTCTGCCAATGATGACCTACTGAGCCACAGAGAGTAGCACAGCTGTGTATGCTCTTTAACAACAATCACTGGTTGCCTCGCTTGGAGTCGCTAAGTGCCCTTTTAAAGGCCAGTTGGCGATGATGTGAGAGCTGGCCTAAAAGTCACGTCCCCTTGTCTATGTTGGAGAGCTGGGGGATTGGGGAGTTGGAAGCTGTCTGCTTTGGGTACCACATTTCACCAAGAGTGTGATGACAATGATGGTAGTAGCTGTCATGGAGGATGGGAGTTTATCTGCGTTTCGCAGGGTGTTGACAGTGTCTCTGCTCCTCAGGAGTCTGGAGATGTAGAACACCCGGATTTCCAGGACTCTAAACGTGTCAGGTCTGTGTGGGAATGTCTGTGTGTTTCCTTCTACGATATTTGACGGACAAGTCTTTGCAGACAAGAAGAATGAAAGTACTCATGAAAAAGGGAAGCTTTCTCTTTGTGAGGCTCTGTCGCGAGCCCCCTGAGGAATTGTGGGTGTTGTTGTTTTTCTACTAGCCCTTCTGTACAAAGTACCTTGATTCAAGTCAGCTTTATTAACATGACAGTCATTACGACCATATTACCGTATAACTCTCTCACTGTCCCAGCCTGGTAGTGAGGAATAACACGGCACACGGTCATGATTCAAGGAACAAAATCAGGGGACTGCACACACTGCCTGGCGCTGCTATAACACACACATCTACACACACACACACACACACACTCACACACACACACACACACACCCTGTCAACGCAGACCCATGTGCCATTTGCCTCCTTCAAAACCCCACTGCTGGCACCAGTGACATCTCAGCCGTACCTCCTTACAGACCTGTCTGCCATCATGTAGCGTGGGCCTCAAGGACTGACCTGGCTAGGCAGAAAGAGGGGGCTGAGGGCCTGTCCAGTCGTGATTAATTGCTCACATTTTTCCATTGTCAGTTTTGAGTTCATATGCAAGTGTGCATGGGTGAATTGTGGGTTCTGTGGTTCATGATGTGCATTTGGACGATGAGGGAGCTGAGGTGGTTCATTATGTGATGTCAAGGGACTTGTGGGTACTGGAGTTGATGCTTTAATGGTGCTAAATGGGGTTAAGTAGGGTGGAGACCGTATGGTCCCACTGCGCAGCAGGAGGAGGTTCAGTAGACCCCTTTGTGAACAGGAAGTGTATGCGCGTGTGTGTGTGTGTGTGTGTGTGTGAGAGAGAATGTGAGACAGGACCAGCTGGCTAGCCCCACACCACTGCACCCTGGAGTCCCACTAGAGAATTCCTCCCCATCCACAGCAGCATCAGTCTGGCAGACAGGACTCTCCTGTCCACTACGTCTCACCCACCCTCTCTGTTGGAGCCTCTGTGCTGGAGATGGCTGGTGCGGCGTGAACACATGAAGCCTAATGCAAGCAGGCAGGCCACATTGACACGGCTCTGCAAGGCTGGGGCTGGTTACCTACGTGCAGAGAGCCAGCGTTGGTTGCCGTGCTCTGCCTTCACACCAGCCCGGGGTGCAGAGGAAACCTGCAGGTTCGTGGGTAACCGTCGGTGACCACCTGCTGACTGGAAGTGTAAAGGTGTCACACTGTTTTCACACCACCTCCAACTGGCAGTTTGGGTTTACAACTGCTGAACTGTATACCAATAAAACAAAAAACAAAGACACATTATGTACTTTAAGGGTTGGATGCTGATTAACATGGGTTTCTCTATGGTGGTTCAATTAAAACTGAGGAGTTGGCCTATTGAGAGAACATTATTTGAATGGAAAAAATAATTCATGGAATGTTTACTTTAGTTCTTGTTCCCCTGGTGAGTTTTGTTTTAGTTTGGGTCTAGTCTTCTGATCTGGTTGTTGTTGTGTGGTTTCCTGAGAAGAGGCTCTAGCTACAGGGCTTGACAAATGGACACTCTAATGGCTGGTTGTCTCGTGTTGGTGTATGTCCTTACCCTTTGTTTCTGTTTAATTTTAGACTGAGGGGATTTTGGTCTCTCATCTCATTCTCACCCAACAACCTCTGTGTGCGTCTCTCTCTCTGTATCTATTTATCTCCCTTTCTCCCTCTTTCCGTGTGTGTGTGTGTGTGTGTGTGTGTAGCAGATGACAGCTTAGTGTTCAGAGCCTGAGGGCCTCAAAGTGAAGGATGGACAGGTGTAGTCTGATGGTGAGAGGGATGAAGGATGGACTGTTCTTCTGCACCTGTCCTTCTGCACCTTTTCTCTTCCTCTCTCCCTCCCTCCATCCCTCTCTCCCTCCATCCCTCTCTCCCTCGCTCTGAACCACAAATATATTTGTTTGTTATGTAAAGTCTTATCGTAACTCATCTTGGCGTAAACAGCTTGACGTATTGTTTTGCATATTCACTCTCTCTATTCTCCCTTCTGGCCACCAGTGAATAATACTGCCACCACAGTACCAGCTCAGCGCCTGGCTCTACCGTGAGGTCATGAATTGATATTAACTCACCCAAGGCTGTATTGCATGTTAAATATTCAGCATTGTAAAGTAGCAATGTCGGGCCTGTATATGCAATGCTTCTCATGTCACCTTCACAGCCATTTTTTGCTGTGCTGCTCTGTCAACGATCCCTCCCTTCTAGTTTCTCTACTTTGACTTTCTCTTCTCTTGCTGATTCTCTCTCCTTTTCGTTTTCTCTGTCACTCTATCTTTCCCTCTCTCCCTCACTCTGTTTCTTTGTCTCTATCTTTCTGTCTGTATCTGTCAGTCACAATCACTCTCTCTCTCTCCTTTTTATTTACTAAATAGTTTTCAAAACTCAGAACCAGGCACTGAAGCATGTGGTGTAGTATGCTAGGCAGAGCCTTGTATAGAATTACCCCCCATTTACATCCAGCTCCAGTGTTTGGTGAAACACTTGGGTGTTTTCACGCTTGGTTATGCCCTCCCTCACAATGTCAAGCTATGGATTACAGCTACAGAATCCACACACACACGCACAGCCTTCTCAGACTTGGCTCGCCCATGTTGAGATGTGCTCCATGTATCTCCTTAATGTTGTGACATGTCTGACTCCTCTCATCCCGTCATGTCGCTGGCCTCTTCTCGTCTCCTGAGCGCTGGATGTCTGCATCAGTGAGCAGCATTGTGTGTGTGTGTGTGTTAGAAGCAGAGCTGCAGAGAACATCTCCACCTCCGCCACATCTCTCACAGAGATAAATGGCACATCGCCATAGAAACCCTAAGTCATGGAGTCATTACCGTATTCATGAGGTAATGGCCAGGTGTGTGGCCCTCCCTGTACCCTCCACTTTGGGCTAAGTGTGGGTGCTGGGGTGGGGGAGGGGCGTGGGGGATATGCCAGTTCTCATAAACGCCCTGTCGGGAGTTTCCGGGGCCGGCCTACAGCACGGCCACTAGTTCAAGCTGTTTCCTTCTCTCTTTCGCGCCTGATTTCATAGGGAAGTTTTCCCCCAACAAAATGTTGTGCGTGTCTGCTTGTGAAATGCTTTTGATGGTCTCCCCTTCCAGGGTGACCGCAGGTAGCCTGTCTACCCTGTCTCAAGGTGACCGCAGGTAGCCTGTCTACCCTGTCTCAAGGTGACCGCAGGTAGCCTGTCTACCCTGTCTCAAGGTGACCGCAGGTAGCCTGTCTACCCTGTCTCAAGGTGACCGCAGGTAGCCTGTCTACCCTGTCTCAAGGTGACCGCAGGTAGCCTGTCTACCCTGTCTTCTTCTTTCTGGACATTAAGTTGTCACTTGGCAAGGATCATTTTACGAACTTTAATTCCACTTCTCGGAGTGCGAGCTCGGACTGCAGCTGGCCCTTTGCTGTTTCGCCGTTCTGTTTACCCGCTAGACGGAGAAAGAAGAAACGTGGCCGGCGTGCTGGAGTCCTTGTTCGAACTCGGAAACGATGCTTCAAACCTGCTCTTCCAACCATCTTACTAGCTAACGTTCAGTCCATCGACAACAAAATGGATGAACTTAACGCTCGTGTCAAATTCCAACGGGACATCAGGAACTGCTGTGTACTGGCGTTCGTTGAGACCTGGCTGTCTCCGGAGATCTCCGACGCAGCGGTTACCCCGTCGGGATTCACCATATACCGCCAGGACAGAACAGCTGACTCAGGGAAGTGCAGGGGCGGAGGGGTCTGTGTTATGGTTAACTCTCTCTGGGCTACGGATGTAGCGGTATTAGCATCTCACTGCTCTCCGGTCCTTGAGCTGCTAACTGTAAAAATCAGACCCTTCTATCTACCTCGGGAATTCACTGCGGTCGTCATGAGTGCAGTCTACATCCCCCCCCAGGTAGACAAGGCCGCTGCTTTGGATGAACTGTATGGGATTATCAATGGTCTGGAAAATGTGCACCCAGAGGCAGCCTTCATTGTTGTTGGTGATTTCAACAGAGCTAACATGAAGACAGTCCTGCCCAAATACTATCAGCACATTGACTTCTTCACACGTGGAGACCAGATCCTTGACCATTGTTATACAACATTCAAGGGCAGTTACAAACCCCTCCCCCGCCCTGCCTTTGGGAAGGCTGATCACACCTCCATTCTTCTTCTCCCCGCATATGAACAAAAGCTCAAACAGGTCAGACCGGTTGAGAGGTCAGTTCATCTATGGAGTGACGAGTGTGTGGCGACCCTCCAGGACTGCTTTGACACCACTGACTGGCTGATGTTCAGGGACGCAGCAGATGGGGACATTAACGAATACTCAGACACTGTCTCCAGCTACATCCAGCACTGCATTGATGACGTTGTCCCCAAGAAGGTTGTCCGGTCTTTCCCAAATCAGAAGCCCTGGGTTGATGCCGCGGTCCGGGCCAAGCTGAGAGCCCGTACTGTCGCCTTTAATTCTGGGGACCCTGATGAGTACAGGAAGGCCAGATACGACCTTCTGAAGGCCATCAAAGCAGCGAAAAGGGCCTACAGGACCAAGGTGGAGTCCAGCTACCATGGCTCTGACCCCAGGCGCATGTGGAGTGGACTTAAAGCCATTACAGAATACAAAGGGAGAGGCTACAATGAGACCCAGTCTTCTGTCCTACTGCCAGACGAGCTGAACTCCTTCTACGCTCGCTTTGAGAGGGACAGTGAACCCCCTGCAGTGGAGCTACCTGAAGGCCAAGCCAGTGGTGTGCCTACACTAACTGTAGCTGAGGTGAGGCTATGCTTTAAGAAGATCAACCCTCGCAAGGCACCTGGCCCAGACGGCATATCAGGTAGGGCCCTTAGGGGCTGCGCTGACCAGCTGGCAGGGGTCTTCAGTGACATCTTCAACCTCTCCCTTAACCTGTCTGTACTCCCCACCTGCTTCAAGAGGACCACCATCATCCCTGTGCCCAAGAACACCAAGGTCACATGTCTGAATGACTATCGCCCAATAGCACTGACCTCTATCATCATGAAGTGCTTCGAGCGGCTAGTCAAATCATTCATCTGCTCCTCGCTGCCCCCCACACTGGACCCTATGCAGTTTGCATACCGGTCCAATAGGTCTACAGACGATGCCATCGCTCTGACCATGCACACCGCTCTCTCCCACCTGGACAAGGGGAATACATATGTGAGGATGCTGTTCATTGACTACAGCTCTGCATTCAACACCATCATCCCCTCCAGACTGGTCTCCAAGCTTGTGGACCTGGGACTAAGCACCTCCCTCTGCAAGTGGATCTTCCACTTCCTGACGGGGAGGCCACAGGTGGTGAGAATCGGTGACCGCACTTCATCTGTACTGATCACCAACACAGGCACCCCCCAGGGCTGTGTGCTCAGCCCTCTCCTGTTCTCCTTGTTCACCCACGACTGTGCGGCTACGCACAGCTCCAACCTCCTCGTTAAGTTTGCTGACGACACAACCATCGTGGGCCTCATCTCTGACAGTGACGAGTCAGCCTACAGAGAGGAGGTTGACACCCTGACATCATGGTGTCAGGACAACAACCTCTCTTAACATCAGCAAGACCAAGGAGATGATTGTGGACTTTAGGAGGCGGCAGGAGGAGGAGCATGCACCCCTATTCATCAATGGATCGGAAGTGGAGAAGGTCAGCTGCTTCAAGTTCCTCGGGGTGAACATCAGCAATGACCTCACCTGGTCTGTTCACACGGACAAGGTGGTCAAAACGGCCCGTAAGCGCCTCTTCTTCCTGAGGAGACTGAAGAAGTTTGGTATGGACTCAGTCATCCTTACTAACTTTTACAGATGCACTATAGAAAGCATTCTGACTGGTTGTATCACAGTGTGGTATGGGAGCTGCACAGACCGGGACCGCAAGGCCCTACGAAGTGTGGTCCGTTCTGCTGAGTTCATCATCGGCAGGAAGCTCCCAGCCCTACAGGACACCTACCACACACGTTGCCTTAGGAAAGCCAGCAGGATTCTAAGAGACTGTTCCCACCCATCCTTCAGTCTCTTTACCCCGTTGCCTTCTGGCAGGCGTTACCGCAGCATCCGGTCGCGCACACGCAGACTGGACAACAGTTTCTACCCAAGGGTCATCAGGCTTCTCAATGGACACTGATATGGACATTTTTACTGCACACTAGTCACTTATACACTGTCACTTTCAGCTACTGGTTGCTCTTTCAGTAACATTGCACTACTGTACCTCGCCACCAGGCTCCTGTTTGGTCATTGACAAAGTCACTGATCTGTAAATTTGCACTACTGCACTGTACTCCATTTAGGTTAGATTAGTTTATAGGGTTGTAACAGGTTTTTTTTTTTTTTTTTTTTTTTGTGTATTAGGGTTAGTATAGCGTACTATTTATTGTTATCTGTAATTTAGGAAGTTTTAGTGTTAGGGTTAGTATAGTCGTTTATTTATTGCTATCTGTATATTTAGGAAGTTCACTTATCTAAGCTCAGCATAGATGTAAATTTGTTCTGTGTACTTATATGTTATGTTATGCCAAGTGCTTGCGTTGTCTTGTCTTAAGAATTTCAGTGCCCAGTCTAACCTTGTGTTGCTCTGTGCACCTGACAAATAAAAGACTTGAACTTGAACTTGAACTGTCTCAAGGTGACCGCAGGTAGCCTGTCTACCCTGTCTCAAGGTGACCGCAGGTAGCCTGTCTACCCTGTCTCAAGGTGACCGCAGGTAGCCTGTCTACCCTGTCTCAAGGTGACCGCAGGTAGCCTGTCTACCCTGTCTCAAGGTGACCGCAGGTAGCCTGTCTACCCTGTCTCAAGGTGACCGCAGGTAGCCTGTCTACCCTGTCTCAAGGTGACCGCAGGTAGCCTGTCTACCCTGTCTCAAGGTGACCGCAGGTAGCCTGTCTACCCTGTCTCAAGGTGACCGCAGGTAGCCTGTCTACCCTGTCTCAAGGTGACCGCAGGTACTGTAGCTACCGGCTTCCTTTTTTTCCTGTAGGTTTGTTTCTCTCTCACTCTTCATCGCTAGCCATTTGGCTGCTGGTCAGATGTTCATTTTTTTCTTGTTTCTTTATTTATTTATGATTGCACCGTCTGGGGAAAAATAATTGGCTTCCTATTTAAATCAGTCTACCGTGTTAGAGAGGGGGAGGAACTTTTCTTCCCTTTTCTGGGCCCTTTCCAAACATGCAGAACCCTTAAAACCTATTTTTCGTCCCCTTAA
The DNA here is from genome assembly GCF_021917145.1 of Hypomesus transpacificus. Classification (NCBI taxonomy): domain Eukaryota; kingdom Metazoa; phylum Chordata; class Actinopteri; order Osmeriformes; family Osmeridae; genus Hypomesus; species Hypomesus transpacificus. The sequence continues at coordinate 801,307 of NC_061084.1, forward strand.
CAATCACCATGACGATAAAAATGCCCTTTTAATGACAACACCTGGGTTAAAGGTCCTCTGCCTGAATGAGCCTTTAGTCAGATAGACGAGGAGAGCGAGGGATGCAGAAAAAGCGAAAATTGGAAGGAGAGGGCCATAACTGAGCCTCTACTTTACTTTTTACTTTTAGTCATTTAGCAGACGCTCTTATCCAGAGCGACTTACAGTAAGTACAGGGACATTCTCCCCGAAGCAAGTTGGGTGAAGTGCCTTGCCCAAGGACACAACGTCATTTGGCACGACCGGGAATCGAACCAACAACCTTCTGATTAATAGCCCGACTACCTAACCACTCGGTCATCTGACCGCCTCTAAAAGCCTTGAGCAGGGAGGAGATGGACCTGGATGGGGGCGGGAGAACCAGATGTGCTAATTCCATCATGCTGACAGGGATGGAGGTGGTGGTGGTGGTGGGGGGGGGGGGGATTTATGGCATTGAAAATAGCTGCCACTGCCCCCGTTTCCCTGGCTTGACGGCATCTCTTGCTCTCGTCTGGGGGTTGGAGAGAAATGGGTCAGCTCCAGGGCGAATCGCACAACACCTATTCTTCTTTTTCCATGTGTGTAAGAAAGGGAAAGCGATGGTGTGCCTGTCATTTTGATTAGAATTCTCTCCCATCTTGACCAGGTGCGTGTGTCTTATCAGTTGGATGTCGGTACTGGCATATAGCCGTTTTACTGCTGCCTGGTTTGAGTTCTGACCTCGACAAGCTATAGAGCGACCTGAGAAGAGAGTGTGCTTGCGAGTGTCTCATGCCCTGGTAGAAAGGATGAGTGAGCATTGAGCACTCTGAATCCTGTTACGTCACAGATTAGGACAGGCAGCGTGGGGGGTGGAGAAAGGTGACTGGAAGAAATTGGAGCGAGCCGGAGTCCGCCCGGCGACCGAGATTACCGCCTCGTAAAAGCGCATCTGATTGGTGTGATTGGGATTAGATTTGTATTTTTTGTAAAATGATCTGCGATTGGAGAGTTCAGAGGCAGGGCTCTGTGATCACATCTGTCTCAAGCAGCCGGGATTACAACAGTCACAACGATCAGATTGGTGCGGCCCTGGATTTGCAAGATAGTCAAATCATGCCTGCTTTGAGATACAGAATTGAAAGCCGTCTAACAAAAATTGATTTTGTTGCTCCGTGTAGGATTATGTGGTCTTGGGCATAAGATTGGGTGCAGAGAACGTTGAGGTCTTGGGGAAGTTCACGTTTGATGAAAACCGTTTATAGAACAAATGATATTGGCTCAAGAAAAGGACACAGTAATGTGTTGGTCAGGCTTTGTTGAAAGGGCAGAGAGATGCAGCTTTTTGGCATCGCTCACTCACATGCATACAGTCCATGAATACATGCAAACACATTTACACATATATGTATCCTAACAACCTTGCTTATAATGTCAACTAAGCAAGGTGTCGGGGGAGGCGCCTCCGATCTCGCTGCCTTCAAGTGTATTTTTGCGGAATAACCGAAACCTCACTCACTTGTGTATCTATTTAAAAGGCTTAGGCTGTTGAACTGTCCACAAGGGCAGTGTCTCACTGTGGTGGGAGATCACACCGCAGCCAGATGACCCTTTCTGAGCGCTCCAGCACGGACACTACCTGGGCTGTCTGGGCTTGTTTTAGTCGCCTCTGTGGCGTCCCTGGCTGTAAGGCATTACAGGAATGGAATGAGGAAGTCACCGAGCAGGTCTTTATGAGCAAAAGCACAGGAATGCAGAGGCAGGAGTTGCAGCAAGTTCACTCCTGTTTATCTGAGGGAAAGTGTCACCTAACCCCAATGAAAAAATGTTTGTGTATTTTCTCTTGTAGATCACCAGAAGTTGGAGAGAGAGGCCAGGATTTGTCGTCTGCTCAAGCACCCCAATATTGGTAAGTGTGTGTGTTGCAATAAGGTGTCCGACTGAAGAACTGTCTCCCTCAGATGGTCTTATGTCATAATCATGTGGGTCTGCTCTCTCTCTGGCTCTCTCCAACATACATGCTGTGTACACACACACACACACACACACACACGGTCCGCCTGTCTCCCGGCTCGCCAGCGCGTCGTGCCAGGGAAGCTTTCCCCATCATCCACTGCCAAGACAGGAAAAAGAAAAAGAGCAGCCGTTCATTTAGATAACAGCGCGCATACTTTTTTGGCACTCACTTCCTCCCATGCCTCGCTCTCCTTTCTCAGGAGACCGCGCACGTTCCAAAGCCAAACCAGAACCCCGATGCGCCCCCGAGCCATTTCCCTCGGACTGCCGGGTAACCCCTCCCACGAGGGGCACGTCAGCGCCAGCTCTCGCTAGGTCGAGAAAAGAGCCCATCTGTGCTGCGTCGCACCCTCCCCCCTCTCCCCTCCCGCCCCTCATCCTGCGGGGCCGCCATGGAGGCCACGGCTCTAATTAAGACTTCAGTAACCGTCCGCAGGGTATTTTTCCCTCCTTTTTTTCCCCTCCTTTCCCCCCCCCCCCTCCCCTCACAAACCTTCCATCCCTCCTCCCCTACAGTTTGTTCATCGCTAGGAAAAGAGGGATGAGGAGGCAGAGAACATGAGGAATGAAAAGAGGGGGGGTTTGGTGTTTGTCCGTAGGCGGTTCGGGAGGTGCGCCAACAGGCTTAGAGTTGGACAGAGGGGTAAGTGGATGGGAGACGGTTAGCATTGGCGGCTAATTTAGGGTCGGACATCAGGCCTCGGGGTGTCCTTGAATCCAGATAGACTTTAGAGTATGTGACTATGTCTCCGTAGAAGCTTCCAAGTAGATCTCCCAGGCCTTTGATTCTTGCCTTAGGTCTTGCAGATGGATTATTGGATTAAGGCATTAAACATTTAGTCACCTTATAAATCAGTGTCTCTTTCTACACGCGTTATCATTGTCTGTCTGTATAATCCTCATGCCATGGCACGACATGCATTATAGATCCTAAGTGATATGAGTGCATAAAAAAGTCCTCTTAAATTAGATTTATTGTTTCTCTTTAATTGAGAGTATGACACTCGCACACGTGCAAACCTCACCCCAACACACACACACACGTGCATACATACACAGAAACACACTTTCAAAGCCCCCCCCAAGAGGTTCAAAATAGACCAAAGAGATGGCTAGCTTTGTAGAACGGAAGACCTGAGCTCCTGAAACCCGACCAGTGGACTCTCACCAGCCACAGTGCGCGTCTGTTAGCGTTAGCATTAGCATGAACAAGCATGTAGAAAGAGAGCAAGGATAGCGTTGCCTGGAGCGCACGTTAGCATTAGTGGTTTAGTCGGTCACTCACTGGAGCGTCATATATACGGCGCCGTAGGATATTAAATTAATTGAGATGGACAGATAACGTTAACCCTTAGGTTAATATTTCAGCAGTAGGCATGTATGATTCATTTGACTGGTTACAAAAGCGGGTTACTTCATATGAGAAAACGTTTATGCTGTTTGGCATTGATGATTTATCTTCATTTTTTTTTCTCGTTGCAACGCTACAGAACCCATGCATGAATGGACCACATTTTCTTGACCAGTGTTTCAAAGCTCCAAATCACCAATAAGAAAGGCGAAAAGGTGTGACCGAACAAGTGTTTATATCTCTACAAAACATCTCGCTTTGAAGACATTAGCATTAGACGGAAGTGTTTTCAGTGGCGATGCTGTCAGTGATTTAGCTGGGATGTCCCTGGTCTATGCCATGCAGAGCAGGCATCCTCAGTCAGATGGATGAGGCTGTTTGGGTCGCTCTGGGCTTCTGATGGAGACAGTATACAGAGGTCAGACAGGATCAGCCCATTTGAAATCGGTGTAATTTTAGTAATGGGTGAGGTTTTTTTTCTCTTTATTTTATTTTTTACCCCACAACATTACAGGCAGACTTCATGAGCCTGTTGAACACACACATGCTCATGGTTAGACAGCCCCACTACACCCCATCTCGGTCATACACATACTCATATACACCTATGAGATGTCTGGGATGGGCAGACTTTCTAATCAAATGTTCTTCTTTTTCCTCTCCTCACAACTTTCCCTCTCTGCCTCTTTCTCTCTCTCTGCCTCTCTCTCTCTCTCTCTGCCTCTCTCTCTGCCTCTCTCTCTGCTTCTCTACAGTGAGGCTCCATGAAAGCATATCGGAGGAAGGATTCCACTACCTGGTTTTTGATCTGTAAGTACATCTCTGATTTGTCATTTGTCAGCCAGTGAGCAGCACATTACAACACATGGTAAAGGATGCAGACATCTAACAGTGTTGTGGGGGAGGTGGAGGCAGGGAGGGAGGGAGGGGAGAGGGAGCGGGGGAGGAGACAATTATGTGGAGAGCAGAAGGGCAGAAGACGTGAAACAGATGGAGCACTCTGGAGGAACACGCCCGCTGCTAATCTCCCATGATGCCCCATGGAGAGCGACTGGTTCCATGGCTCGCTCTGGTGGAAAGGCTGGCCAGATTTATTTACCTTACCCTCGCTGTGTGTGTGTGTGTGTGTCCAGGAGCTCTTCAGGCAGGAAATAGCGTTAGCTGACACAGATGTTCAGTGTTGAGAACTTCCTGTTGTGAGCCACTCAACTGTACCATGTCATCACATCGTCCTCTCTGCAGTTGTCGTCTCACTTCACTCAACTACACACTCACACTCACAAACACAGTGTAGTGTAGCTTCTCCAGCTGGCCTGGGGGCAGCCCTACAGGCAGTGTGTGGTTCTGAGGTGAAGCAGGCTACAAATTGTTCTTCTGTAAGAGGGGCTGCAGGCCCCACCTCCGGCTCCCCTCTCAGGAGATGGGCCTTCACTGTGTGGCCCCAAGTCCTCCGTCTCGCTCTCTCTCTAGCTGTCTCTTTACCTCGGTCTCTTTCCCTCTGGCTCTGTCTCTCTCTGTCTCTCGCTCTCTCTCGCTCTCTCTCGCTCTCTCGCTGTCTCGCTGTCTCTCTTTTGCTCTCTCACTGTCTCTCTCTCTCTCGCTGTCTCTCTCTCTCACGCTGTCTCTCTCTCTCTCGCTCTTTCTCTCTCTCTCGCTGTGTCTCTCTCTCTCTTTCTCATTCCCTGTCAGCCTTTTCTCATAGACTCAGAAAGGAAACCATTCATGGCCATTTCCACTCCGCTGTACCAGGTGGATATGCCTGTTCTGGTTTTCTGGCAAATCTGGTACCTACCCGCTACCGTGTTTAGGATTTTGGGTAGCACCTCCGTCGAGGTTACAAGGTGACACTGCAGACTACTGCAATTAGCTGCGGCGTTGCCATGACAACGAAGGAAAACGAAGCCCAGGGAGCTGTGTGGTGGGAAAGCGCCTTTCCAGTGTCGGGTACAACAGTAATCCAGTGTCAACGTTTGGACTGGAAGTATCCGTTGCCTGTGGTGGATCCCAGACCTTGACCTTGAATACAACACCAGTGCCTCCTGCTGCATCGCTCTGTGATGACCTGCTACATTGACGGGGTAGAGTACCGTCTGCAAGGTGTAACGAACCTAGCGAGTCGAGTGGAAAAGTACCAGAACATCTTCAGGCTTTACAGCCCAGTGGAGTCCTCCAGGCTATGACCTGCTGTTACAGGTGCTGGTGCTGTAACATCCAGCAAATCACTACCAGGACATTTGGGAACGGCTGCCTATTGGAAAGACGTTTGGTTAAATAAACGGTGTGACGGTTTTAGGAGTGGCCATAGAAATGCCTCATAAACTGTCAATTGAAGCAATGGCAAGCCATCAGGACAGCTATTGTGAAGAGCTAAGGAAGATAATCTGACCTGAAATGTAGCATGTGTTACCTGGAGTGTCATAGGTGGATATTTGTGTCCCTTTTTGTCTCTACAGCTCTCTCTCTCCCCTCTCTCTCTCTCCCCTCTCTCTCTCTCTCTCTGTTGTCCTAACAGGACATTTGCATAACTAATCACAGGGTGCTGTTCGGGTCTACAGCTGTTTTTTTTTCTTTTTGTTGTTGATGTGCAGGCTTGAATTAACGCCTCTCCTCCTCCTCCTCTCCCTCGCCCCTCTCCTCCTCCCCCCTTCCTCTCTTCTCCTCCCAGGGTGACTGGAGGAGAGCTGTTTGAGGACATTGTGGCCCGAGAGTACTACAGCGAGGCTGATGCCAGGTCAGTTAGATGCTGCCGATCACCTCAGAGCACTTCAACACATGCAGGACGGTTCTTAAACTCAAACATACTATATCTACACGCCACAACGCACAAGTCGGGTATCAACGCACACACGTCAAATTATTATTGTGTAAAATGGTTCATGCGCCCCCCCCCCCCCCCCCCCTTTCATTCAACTATCTTGCTGTAGTATAGATTTAGTGCCCGCCTACTACTGTACATTGATCTTCGAACCTTCCCGTTTGTATTTTCACACGTAGCTGTCTGTTAGCCATATGTGTGTGTTGACCTGCAGAACGTCTACCTGTCTTTACTGTTCTTCATTGGCGATGGTTAGGTCTCTATTGTGTTTGTCTAGAGCAGTGCGCTTAGTCCAAAGTGAGATTATTATCTGTAAAATGTGAGTATTTGCTTTAATTGTCACAGTCTGTTATCTTTGGCAGTGTGAAGTAATTGGTATTGTGACAAAAATTATGTCCCCACTTGGAAGAAAATGTATGTTCTCTTTTAGATGGTTTCCGTTGCTGTTTGAGTTTCTGTTTGTCTGGCCACTGTTGTTTTTATTTCTGTTTCTCCCTCTCTCTCTCTCTCCCTCCCTCTCTCTCTCTCTGTCTCTCTCTCTCCCTCTCTGTCCCTCTCTCTCTGACGTTGCGTTTGTCCCCCCCCCTCCATCCCTGCTTCTCGCTCTGTCTCTCCTCCACAGCCACTGCATACAGCAGATTCTAGAAAGTGTTAATCACTGCCACCAAAATGGCATAGTTCACAGGGACCTGAAGGTTAGTACACCAACCAAGAGGGAGGGGGCGGGGGCCTGAGGCACTTGACGCCACTCTCCCCCCCCCCCTCCTGTTGTGGCATCTTGCCCCCCCCCCCCCCCCCCCCCCCCTTGCCTGAACGCCAAATAACCAATTAACCACAGACACACCACGCACATCACCCTTCTCCCAAACCCACCCACCCCTTCACCGGTCACACCAGAACCCCCCCCCCCCCCCCCCCCCCATCACCTATTACCCAGCTCCCTCCAGCAGGCTTGAGGTGGTCCACCAGGGGGCATGTGGCCGGGGGGGTGGAGGAGAGAGGAGGGAAGGGGTGCGTGCAGTGATTCAGCTTGTTAAGCCGCGGGAATCATGACAACAAAACACGCATGTAGCACCTCCTGGAGGTCCTGCTCTGGGCCGGGGCCCTGTGAGGCCTCCACCCAGGGTCAGGGAGTAGGGAGGGGGCCCCTCCACGTCTCCCCCTTCCCAGGTTGGGGCTCTCAGGGAGGGAGGGGGGGGGGGGGGGGCAACACCACGTCTGTTCTGAGACTGGGGGACAGGCAGAGGCAGGGGGAAGGATAACCGGGTTCTCCCCGGAATCCCCCTGAAGGGACCTCCCCCGGCCGATTCGACCCAATCACGGCCGGAGCACCTGCTCTTGTTAACAATGACAGCCTCCACATCCCTCTGTCAATCAACATCAGTTATATTAGGAGACCAAATGACTCCATTAAGATCAATGACCAATCAGGAGTGGGGCATTCATTCATTGGGTTATTAAAGGAAGGGAGGGGGGAAGTACTAAAGAACCAGGGCCAGCCCCCACCGCCTGCTCCCCTCAGTCTCAGTGAGCGCGCCCCGGCCGCAGGCGGCGAGTGCGAGCTTGTCACTAACCCGCGCCCCCTGGTGTTTGCATGCAGTCATTGCATTCAGCAGATCCTAGAGGCCGTGCTCCACTGCCACCAGATGGGCGTGGTCCACCGTGACCTGAAGGTGAGTAGAGACGCTGGGCGGCCAATCACAGACCCTTTCTGACCCACCTCCCTCCTGTCCTCCCTCCTGTCCTTCCTCTGTCTCTTCCTCTACCTCTCCTTTCTCCTCTCTTCTCTCTTCTGCCAGGTCATCTCTTCACCCCCACCCCCCCCCCCCCTCCCCCCAAACTCTTAATTCTCTTCCTCACCAACTTTAGTCTCTCCGTCTCTCTGGTGACTTTAAAGAACATCCTCCATTCACCCCCCCCCCCCCCCCCCTAGTCGTCTGCAGGTATCGTGGCAGCAGAGCAGGAGTGTTGATAAGACCCAGAACAGGGTGCCTCCAGTCCTCCAATTAAACCGCCGTCAAACGACACATGAAACCACGCGGCCTTGTCCACTTCAGGGAAGGAGGGGGGGGGGGGGATTTCTCATTTTCACCTTGTGGAAAAAAAGCTTTTTTCCAAAAAGGGTTTGATGATTGGGAGATATGGCCCCGCCCCCCGGGCCCCTCACAGCCCTGCCGCTGGTGCTTGTCGTTGCCGTGGTGAGCTCCCCATTTGCTAATCAAATGAGCCAGGTGCAGCGCCAGAGCTCCCTGCCACTCCTGACATCAGCAGCCAGCGTTTGCATTAGCCAGAGCCCCGCCCCTGTCCCCCCCCCACCCCCTCCCTGCGCTCTGATTGGCAGTCGTCTTGCCTGTTACCATGGGCAGATGGAGATACGCAGACACAAAACAAAGGTGAACATAAAAAAACAATAGCATGAAAGGAGACTGAGAGGCTGCCTGTATGGATGGCATGCCACCCGAATGCGAGTGTACGCACGCACGCCTGCTGACACAGTATTTCCAGTGCGCCACAGTGATGAGAGTACACTGAAGAGCTCGACGTGCACTAATCTGAACTGAGCTGGTGTTCACGGAGACGGCCTCTGTAATCACAGTGGACAACCGCTGTGTGGACCTGTCAGAGTGGGAGGCCTCCTCTTCAGCTCCTCTTCTCCTTCCACCCCCCCCTCCCCCCTCCCTCTTTCACTCCCTTCCTTGTCTGGGCTCCACCCCGTTCTGAACACCGAACGCAGCCTCTACATCTATCTCTCCTCCTCTCCTTTCTACCACCTGCTCTAGTCACTGATTCTCTCTCTCTCCATCTCTCTCTTTCTCAATCTCTCTCTCTCTCCATCTCTCTCTCTCTCCATCTCTCTCTTTCTACATCTCTCTCTTTCTCCATCTCTCTCTCTCTCTATCTCCATATCTCTCTCTTCCTCCATCTGTGCTGGAGAGAGGTGAGGATGCCGGGTGACTTCATGAGAGCGGAATTTCATCTCCTGTCTTCTCTCTCCTCTCTCATGACTTTCTTATTTTGTCAGTTGCAGACTGTCATATCAAATCAAATGCTCACCTCTGAGGTGGAATAACGTGCCAGGGAATGTCAGTCAGACAATATTTTGTTACTACTGGGTATAAGAGCAGGCAGGTGTGTGTGTGTGTGTATTCCCTGCCAGGGCCACCGAGGCTAGAGGAACAGGGAGTAATTAGGTCTTCATGGCTGTGTGACACAAATCAGATGAGGCCCATTCCCCTGCCTCTTCCTGCTGTGCTGTCTGCCTTGGGACTCCAGCTCTGGAACTCCCCAGGAGACCAGTTATCCAGAATAGAACATACTACAGTACAAGTATTACATATACCCAGTATAGAATATACTACGGTACAAGTTCTACACTTACCCAGTGTAGTATATACTACGGTACAAGTACAACATATACCCAGTATAGAACATACAGTACAAGTATTAAACCACAGTATTCCTGTATAGAATATATGACTGAGTCTGGTCTAGTACTTGTAAAGGTATGGGGGGGGGGGCTGCTCATTTTGACCTTCTCCCGTCACTGTTCCTGTGATGTCACAGGTAGTCGGGTCGTCATTGGTGGGTGTGGGAGGTTGGTTGGTGGGGTGTTTGCAATGACTGCATGGCATTGATGACTGCACTTAACCCCGCCCCCCTACCACCACCTTACACCCTTGCCCTCGTAGCATGAGACTCCGCCCCCTGATCTGCACGAAACACAACTGACGAATGCTCTACTAACAGCACAACAATCATGGGCTGACCTGACCTCCAATGGGATTCTCTGCAGTCCTGAAATGATTGAGCCCGTTTGCAATACGAACCTTGTGTGATACCTAGGTCTTAGAAGTGATCATAGTTCTTCCTGGAACGAGTGTCCTGGAAGGGAACTGTTGTGTTTCTACAGTATCAAAGCATCCTCTCTTCAAGACACAAGCCCAGTCGCCAGCTCTCTGTTGTTAAATTAATACATTACGACCGACTTGTTTTGAATAATTTCCAATTTGGCTAAGAGAACCTGCTTTGAAAATGTCAGCAAATACATTATTCATCTCTTCCCAAACCCAGAGACCTTTCGTAGACCCGCCCCACTCTTCGTCCGGGTTCCAACGGGGAATGCTTGAGTCACTGGCGATCTCTCTCGTCCAATCCCCTTCCTCCGGCTAGAGAAGTTAACCAATGAGGTGCGGGCCTGCAGGCGTGTGTCTCGTTACACAAGCTTGTCGCTCTGCCCAAGATCCATTTGCGGCCACTGAACTAAGTCATGTTGCCCAACTGTAGACTGGTGGTGGGTGTGTGGGTGGGTGGGTGGGTGTGCGTGCTTGTGACCCCATCGCCAGCTCTAAAGGGTGAGAGCTCTCTAACAGTGACTATGCATACCCCTGCGGACAAAACAGAAGCTGTTGATCAATCCTGTAGCACACAAAGGATTATTAAATACTTTACATCGACATACCCATTTATAATGCTACGTCAATCTGTAAAATATGTTGATTGCAACACGCAGAAATGGCACGCAGGAATCCCAGTGTGTTTAAAAAAAAGTACTTTCTTTGGCTACCGTACAGTATCTCAGTAGTGGCTGTGAGACTGCAGCTTGTTGATGGTAAAGACTCTCTCTTCCCCTCTAACCTCTGCCCTCCGTCTACCCCTCTTCAACCCAAGCCTGAGAATTTGCTCCTAGCCAGTAAGCTGAAGGGTGCGGCAGTGAAGTTGGCTGATTTTGGATTGGCCATCGAGGTGCAAGGAGAACAACAAGCATGGTTTGGTAAGCAAAGCGTAACCCTGAAGTTCGCGGGTGTCACGTTTTTCAGTGGCCCCTCGTAATGATTATTGAAGTTCAAGGTGGAACCTCATTCTTGAATAAGTTCAAATGTTTTCATCATAGTGAAACAGTTCTTGTAATGCTCTCGTTTAAGTGATACCTGAGGCTCCTCACAAAGACCCTTTCCATTATGGGCTGATTTCTAGTCCCCAAAAGAGACTCAGATCCTGTCAGTCAGTAGGCTACCTGCAGTCAGGGAGGAGGTGCGCTAGAGCTGGGGGCTGGCCAAGCTTTCATTAGCCGCCATTTTGAGAACGGTTTCCCTGTGGCATATCAGAGTAATTATGCTAATCCCCACTGGGATGGCTGTCACCTGAGAATCCACATTCAGTTCACTCGGAACACTTGACTCACCCCAAGGGCATGCTGGTACTTTGAGTCTGTTAAGTAGTTGGCTGCATTCCTTTGGCAACGAGCCACACTCCATTTCCCAAAGGTGTTGTTGAGGAGATGTTTTAGTTTTCTTTCAAAGCTTTTTAACGGCCTATAAACTTTAATTTGACCGCTGCCACACTATACGAGGGGCTTTGATCTTTATTTGTGGCTCGGGGAAGGGGATGCATTGTGGGATACGTAGGTAATAAAGTGTTGTGTTCTTGGTTGCAGGCTTTGCGGGGACCCCTGGCTACCTGTCTCCTGAGGTGCTGCGCAAGGACCCGTATGGAAAACCAGTGGACATGTGGGCCTGTGGTAAGAATCCCCCTGACCCCCACGTCACCCTGAAACCCACACGAGCTCTCCTCTGCAGTCACGCCTACTCGCATGCTCAGTGATTTGAAGTGGCGAGCAAAGACGATCCAAAGGTCAAAAAGGCTTGGAAGGTTGAAAGCACACAAGCACTCTCCCATTGGTCGACAGGGAAAACGCCCTGGCGCGAACCAACATGTTTAGTGTGCTGTTCTGGACCATGACGTCGTACACCCTGCCATAGGCCTATACCTGTCTGTGAAACACAAACGTAAACTGTACCTTGTTATACTGTATCTAGTGAATCGGGTGAAAACCCAAGGTCTGTGTTCTCTTCTACTACAGCCCAGTGAGTACAGAGGGCTCCAACCTCTTGAATTAATCACTGCTGACACTCATTATACACACTCATTAAGTGCCGGGCCACCTGGGCTTTAGATGTCTAGCACGCAGAACACACAAACACGTGCGCACACACACACAGGTCTACTGAAAACACACGTTCACATGCGAGCATGGATGCCAGTCCAAGGAGACGATGGCCAGTTTGTGTTCCTCTTGGGACTGGAGGGTCCTCCAGGGATACCTGGCAACCAGCCAGCCCATCAGCACTCTTTCTACCTGAGTGACTCAGCGCTTGGCTCGTGTTTGTCCCCGTGGCGATGAGGAGTGGGAGGAGCCATTGTGAAGGTGGTGTGAAAGTCCGGCCCACCTCCGCCTTGTTGTGGCTGGAGCTGGTTTCGACCTACGGATATTGGCTACTGCACGGTTAACACAAGTTGAACTAATACCAGCGTGTGGCTCAAGGTCATTTCGAAGCTATAATTTTGGGGTAATTAATTGGGTCATCCATATTAAGATTCAAACGTTCTCCCAATTGCTCCTTCTTGACTGACAGGAAAATGATGAGGCTGCTTATCAGTCGGCCACGTTGTTTATGATCCTGCGTCGACGGTGGAAATATTTGTCAAGACCGCAGTCGAATGTACAGTGGCTATCATTGTAGCTGACCTCAAGTTGAAGAGTAATGGGTGCAGTTCTTGATTAGTGTGTGTGTGTGTGTGTGTGTGTGTGCCCTCTCTCCAGGGGTGATCCTCTACATCCTCCTGGTGGGCTACCCCCCCTTCTGGGACGAGGACCAGCACAGGCTGTATCAACAGATCAAGGCTGGGGCCTACGACGTGAGTGCCCCCCCACACACACACACACACACACAGGGAGGCTGGGAGTGGCAGGGTCGAGGGGATGGATGAAAGGATGAAGCCCCAGAGAGAGGCAGGGCCTTGACCCTCTCCCCTCCACAGTTTCCGTCTCCTGAGTGGGACACGGTGACCCCAGAGGCCAAGGACCTGATCAACAAGATGCTGACCATCAACCCTGTCAAGAGGGTGACCGCCACCGACGCCCTCAAACACCCCTGGATATGTGTACGTGTCTCTCACACACACACACACACACACATCATGTATACACGCATTATGCATCCCCCCCCCCACACACACACACACACCATGACCCTGTCTGTCCCTTCTCCCTCCCTCCCTCTCCCCGCAGCAACGCTCCACCGTGGCCTCCATGATGCACAGGCAGGAGACGGTCGAATGCCTGAAGAAGTTCAACGCCAGGAGGAAACTCAAGGTGAGCGTGGAGACACCCCACACCACCAGGGGGCGTGTTGCCGACGACTCGTCAGGCCACAGGATGTTTTCCACCAGCTGGTCATGTTAATGGGTGTCCGAGGAGTGGACTCTGGGCTGTCCGAGTTCTAATGTTTAGCTTACCCACAACCATGGGGTGTGACGCTCTGTTTGGGATTAGTTGTTGATTGTTTTGTTTTACCCGCTCTAAAACCTACTCCGAAGTCACGCTCTCATTTGGTGTCCTTTCTCTCTGTCTCTCTCTGTCTCTCTCTCTGGTCCTCTTCTCTGTCCTCAGGGTGCTATTCTGACCACCATGCTGGCTACGCGTAACTTCTCAGGTAAACCCCGACTTCAACCTTTAGACTTGTTTTTCTTCAACTCTTTGTCTTTCCATGTCTGTCCGTGTCTGTTTCTTTCTTCTCTTTCTCTTTTCTGTTGCTCTTATCCATTTCTCTCTCACTCATTCTCTCTCTTTCTCTCCCCCTCTCTCTATTCTGCTTGTTTTCCTGTAGACAGAAGCCAGTCTTCTGAAACCTTGTCTACTCTGACCTGATGAATATTCATTACTTTTATCAATCCTCCAGACAGCAGCAAAATGAGAGATGTGTTTAATGAACAAACCTCCAGGAAGGGTGGATAGGTAGAGGAAGAAATAGTCAGGGGGAGAACAGAAAGAGGATGAACTGTGACACGTACAGACATGAGAGACAGAGAGGGAGGAGAGGCACAAGGAAAGGACAGGGAAACACCAGTGTGACCATCTCGCACCACGCCCGCTCTTTTGATTCACTTCCTGGAAACCCCAAATCATGTGTTAACCTATAAAAAATAAAAACCCAGCCGTCGCCCTTCTCAGTGTTGACATCGATGACGAAGGAGAGCTAGCAGGACGATACGGAATGATCTGGTGGAGACTACTGAACCACGAGGGTGGTGGCAGAGCCTCCTCTGTTAGTCACCAGTGTGTTCTCGCGCAGAGTATTCAGAACCGCACTGGAGAGCCTCTGTTTTTCATATGTTTTGATTCATTGCCTTGAAGTTTTAGCTAGTAACAGAAATACATGACATACACTCATACCCAAAGCCTATGGTATCAATATAATTCCATGTACCATTCCATATATGGGGGTCACAGGTCTATAAACGTTAGTTTTTGTTTTCTGAGTAAAACGGTTTCCCTTTTATTGACTTATTTTCCCCCTTTCTTCCCTTGTTGTGGAATGTGTAACCGTGAGGTAAGAGTTCCTGGTATCGACCGCCCAACCAATCAGCTTGCACTACGCTTCAACAACATTTGCATGTAATAATTAGACACCAATGGTGACTGGTTTTCTCACCTCAGGTGGAGTCTTCATTATGACATTAACATGAATTTAGTTTGCTTTTATAATATTCTGAACCAAGCAATTGAAGGTCTCTTCCTGTGTGCGTGTGCACCAAGAGATTTCAATATCAATTCTTTGGTCACTCATCCATAGAGTACCACTTCATCACTTCTTCTGGATGTCTTCACTGATTGCATGTTCTAGAAATTAATCACTTAACACATTTAATTTCTCCCACCTAATTAGCATTTTTCTCTCTTTGCTTCCAGCTCTTAGATTCTGACCATATTTCTCTTCACTGGAGCGTGTATGTGTGTGTGTGTGTGTGTGTGTGTTTTACTGTATGGCCTCACTGACCATCCTGTTGTTCTCCCTTATTACAGCAGCCAAAAGCCTCCTCAACAAGAAAGCTGATGGTGTAAAGGTATGCTAGCGCCACACACACACACACATCAGTTAGACATGACTGTGTGGTCAGTATTCTACATGACAGTCTGAGACCACCTTCTCGTCAGCCAACTGTGGGGCTTGTCACGCATGCTTGGCGATGACACAGATATCTCACTTTGTCGTCCCCCCCCCCCCCCCCCCCCCCCCCTCCATAGAAAGGAGAGCATCTGCTGGGTGATGAGGAAACTGGCACTGACAGATCAGTAGAGTCTGTCCTCAGCTCTCATTTCCCTAGCAATGGAACCTCTGTAGTCACCACTACAACAGGGAAGGGGGGGGGGAGACCTGCACCTGAGACGAACATCTAAATATATGTCCTGCTATATATATCAACCAGTTCTGCCGTTATCCTGGTGTTGGTACAGAAAAGCAGGTGATGTTTGAGAGATTCATTTCAGGTTTATAGAGGCGGGACATTTATTTCCCAAAATTTTTCCAATGTTCTGATTCCACGCAAACTTCATTTACTGGGAAACCAGGCGGGTGAAGAGAATTTCAGTCCTTCAATTACATTTTCTTGCTTTTTCTTTTGTGTACTGTAGTTTTTGATGTAAGATGGACATTTGTGGAGATTTGAGTGAAAAAAACGAAATCCTGCTCTAGATTTGACGTGG
Source organism: Hypomesus transpacificus (assembly GCF_021917145.1). NCBI lineage: Eukaryota > Metazoa > Chordata > Actinopteri > Osmeriformes > Osmeridae > Hypomesus > Hypomesus transpacificus. The sequence continues at coordinate 817,033 of NC_061084.1, forward strand.
TGCGCTTGCTCATCGCATTGGATCCAGTTTGTCTCATTTTCTTTTCTTCTGTGTCGGCTCGACGCAGAAAAGGAAATACGACGATCTGCCGATGTTACTGGTACGCCCACTCCTGCCCAACCTGGCAACCGTATGGGGTGCCAAGTCTGTACCTCTTCATAGAACAGGTCCCTCTAGTTGTACATCATTCTAGAAGCCTCTCTAGACCTTCTAGGGCTTAGTAGTGTTGTTCTTGGATGTAGTCATCCAGGAAGTAGTCTACTCTGCAGCGTTTCAAGTATACTTGAGCCCCAATTTTCAGTTGAATTGTTTGAAGTAACCGTATATTATGCTTCCTAATGTACACTGTTTCCTACTGCGTTCTATTCCAGACACACTGGTGTTGAATGAACCGAGGAAAAAGTAGTGAACACGATTTTGACCTAAACGAATTGAATTGGTGCTTGATTGGGTAATTGTCACCTCTGGTTATTTTCCCCCATGAGTTGCTAAGAGGGAAATGGCAGGCCAATGCTCCAAGCTGATTCATATAATTTCAGCCTGGAACTGTTTTAATAGTCTGCATTAGAGTGGCTCTCTGCACTGCGAAAAAATGGAATGGAACAGCCTAATATTTTATCTCTCAGCATATCTTTTCATACAGATTTCAATAGTTCAAGCATGCCCCTCGTAAACTCCCCTCTTGCTGAACTCAGTTCTTCACACAGTTCTTTTGATCCGTCACCCGCACTAACTTTTTTTCCTTCCTGCAGCTTTGTTGTTCCTGACATTTCAACTCCCTGGGTGGTGCTTTTGAAGCCCCCTGACCTGGAGTGTAAAGCCTTATCTGTCTGTGTCTGTGTCTCTGTCTGTGTCTCCGTCTGTCTGTCACTCTGTCCTTCCAGATCAACAACAAGGCCAATGTGGTCACCAGCCCCAAAGAGCCCACTCCTGCTCTGGTACTCTCTGCCTGTCTCTGTCTGTCTGTCTGTCTGTCTGTCTATATGTCTGTCTGTCTGCCTGTTCTGTATTTCAGTGGCTTTCCCCCAGTCTGCTTGGGCTTCTGTTCATCAAACTCAAATCTTTGAGTTCCCCCCCCCCCCCTTCTTATTCTTTTTCCAGTGAACGTTTTTGTATACTTGTGTACCCCCCCACACTTCATGGTCTTACATTGCGTTGGTGCCTGGGCACTGGGCACGTCCCCCAGGATGTCATTCCTGGTGTTGTTGTTGATGGTGACTGTTAAGTCAGTCTCGTGGCATGGCATGAGCATGTGCGTGTGAATGCCGAGTGGCCACGAGGGTCCAACTTAAGCTGTCACTCCACAGAAGGGTTGTCCTGTGACACAGTTACCCAGGAAACCGTGGAGACACGCTGGCGATAGACCACAGTCGCGCCGCTAAAAATAGACTTCAAGCCGCACGTACAAAGTGCACGGGCGGGCAAGCGCGCCCCCACCAGAAACGCACATTCACCACTCCACTTACTGTTCATGCACACTGTACACACACACAGGAAGCCCGGTGGGGGGCTGTAGTGTACCCAGTCCCCCTAGATTATCATCAACATGGTCCTGCCCTCTCGGACCCCCTCTGCAGCTCTGTACCACGCCCCTCCAGGCAGCCTGTACAGGGGCCAGGTCTGGGGCTGGCCTGGAGACTGGTAGACATGTCAACACCTTTTTAATGAACAGTTTCCTTACCGAGTCCTTTTTCCAACAATGGTTTATTTTATTCCAAGTGCCGACAAATTCAACACTGACGTGATTATGCATGCTAGATGAAATGTTCTATTTATGTTGGATCAAATTAGATAACGTGGTTAGTCATTGCATTGTGATTGCTCACGCCGTGTGCACTTATGTGGGTAACCAGTGTCTGCATGCCTGAAACCTGTTTTTGTGGACTACATCCAGAAAAAAAGCACAGGACTACAAGTCCCATCTTACTTGATTTGCTACTGTACCACGTGTCCTGTCCAGTGGTGTCCCCTGATGATGCTTCTTGAGCCAGTTTCCCAGACCCAGAATGGGCCCACCCATGCTGGAGGGGGTCTCTCAAAGCAATCTGTAGTCCAGGGTACCTCTTCTTCATCTGGGAAACTGGTCTTTGGTGTTTTCTGCTCTATTATCCCGAATTAGCTCCACACAGAATATTTGTGTAAATACACATTTGCAAGCGTTACAGCCAACTACAGCCAACCTACCAACGAGAAGTTAATTTATTTTATGACTGAACCTGTTCAGAGTTCAGTCTGGCATGCTGGTCACATATTGAGTTCCCCAGTAGGATGTCAGGGATCCCCTCTCTCTGGCCCCGCGACATGCCTCCCCCCCCCCCCCCCCGTACCTCAAGGCCTTGTCTTCACTAACAGTGTTCCTGTCCCTGGTCCATCTAACCCCTCTCTCCTTCCTCCACCTCCCGCACTCCTCCACCTCACCTCCCCATCAGGAGCCTCAGACCACTGTTATCCACAACCCCGCCGACGGCAACAAGGTATCCAGCATACAACGTCTTAGTTTGGTGTGTTGTCGTGTTTGCTTATGTTGTGGCGCCAGGCAGCGGGGTGATATGTTTGGATTGTGTTTCGCCCTCCATGTAAAACTAGTGTGTGCTGGGTTTGTACTCAAAACCACGAGAGGGGTCCCCTATGAAGGAAAACAAACTGTTTTATGTAATGTAATGGTGAGCTAATATTTGCATGCCACTGTTTGGACAGGCCCAGGGTACAACATGGAAGGGCTGATAGTGCATGCCACACTCTGAAATGACATTGATACCACATTGATACCACCATCCAGCATCTAACCTTGGCATTACCGCCATTTGTACACGTTCAATACTGTACACAATTCTGTAGAACAGGGGTAGCTAGGCAGCTAGGGAGTCAGATGGCTGAGCGGTTAGGGAATCGGGCTAGTAATCAGAAGGTCGCTGGTTCAATTTCCGGCTGTGCCAAATGACGTTGTGTCCTTGGGCAAGGCACTTCACCCTACTTGCCTCTGGGGGAATGTCCCTGTTACTGTAAGTCGCTCTGGATAAGAGCGTCTGCTAAATGACTAAATGGAAATGTAAATAGGCAGACTGTATTCGTTGTAAGAGCTGCTCCAAGCAGAACTAGTCATGTGTGGTAGCGTTGAGTTTCCGTGTCGGTGCACAGAGCTCTCACACAGACGGGTGTTGCATGTTGGGGATTATGTGGGGCCACGTTTGCACGCTTGACTCCAGGGCTTTGGACGCTTGGCACCCTTGCACGCTTTACAGTTTTGTAGTCCATGGCGTCGTGGGTTGTGTTCGTGAGTGGTTCATTGCATTAGTGGGTAGTTTTGTTTGTGTAGCTCAGTCGTATCTACAATTGGAAGGCCCAACAGTCAGTCAGTGAGGTAAGACTGATTATTAGCAGTGTGATCAAGGTCAGCACACATACCTCTGATGCATGTTAATCATGGGCTGTTTAGCTTGCCTGTTGCAGAGGCATGGCCAATGAAAGATACAGTCAGGAGAGGAATATAGCGTTGGTTGTCTCTTACAGGGAAACCACCCTCGTTCCGTCAATCTAGCTGATCACTTGCTCCGCAAAATGCCTTTCCATTTTCAGCGGTTGGTTAATAGGGCATCTGTGTCACTCTGCACACAGCAAATCCAATTTCCCCCGGTTGGCGGTTGCAAAAACTAAAGGGAGTGCTTCTGATGAGTCACAAGAGGGTTGTGGTGGTTTCTCTCCGAGGTCTCAGTTGGGTTTCCTTCTATGTGGGAGTCATTGTTTGTTTTTGTTTGTTGTCTGTCAGGAATCCAGCGAGAGCACCAACACCACCATTGAGGATGAGGATGTTAAAGGTAAGGAAACTTCCAAATACCTCCCTGAGATCAGCGACAATACACACCTGCATCGAGGCCTTTTTCATCCTACTTGATTCAGCGCCTGTTTAAGCCTCAGTGGCATGCCCACTGTTGGCTCCTCCTGTGCTCCTTTGAACTCATCCTGTCCTGCTATGACCTCATGACCAACCAACGTCTCCTGATTTGCCATGAAAACGTTTTGATTTGAACATTAACATCAGATTCTTTTGGTTCTCATTTGTGTGTTCGCTCACTGCTCCTGTTTCGAAGCACGTCTACACAACCATGGCTTTGCCTCGCACAACCCCCACTCTCTCCTCTCTCTCCCCTCTCTCTCTTTGTCGCTCTCCTCTCTCCCCTCTCTCTCTCTCTCTCCTCTCTCCTCTCTCTCTCTCTCTCTCTCTCCCCTCTCTCTCCTCTCTCTCCCCTCTCTCTCCTCTCTCTCCTCTCTCTCTCTCTCTCTCTCTCTCTCTTTTCACCAGATGTTCCTATCCTTTGCTCCATCCTCTTTTCGTTGTGACGATGTTTCATTGTGTTGATTCCTGTTCAGCACGGCCCTGTCTAATGCCCCTGTCTAGCCCCGCGTGTGTTTCTTTTGAGCTGCCCATGTTCCTTCTGGTGCCTTCTTCTGGTTTGCCTGTACAGTGTGTGTCTAATGCTAGTGTGTGCGTATCTAATGCCAGTGTGTGTGTGTGATGTAGAGTTGGCCTCTGTGGTCTCTCTCAGGGTCTCTCTGTGGATCTAGTTAGTAAGTCATTAGTGAGATACAGCTTTGTCCGGGACCAGAGACAATGCAGGCTGACTGGGACTGTACAGAAGGCCAGACCTGTGTGTGTGTGGATTGTGTGTGTTTGCAGGACCGTGTTTAGACCGGAGAGTGTGTGTAAACACGATCAGAGTTGGCCTCCCACAGTTGTTCCCCATATATATGATGGTCCACTGCATACACACCGTGTGTGTGTGTGGGCTGATGATGTCCCATGATGCCATGGGGCCAATGGTGACTAAACGTTTCGGTGCCCCAGTAGACAAGGCCACAGAATTGTGGTACAGTGTCTCCTTCTCACGATAGTCATTACCAGCACCTCGTCCTTCCATCCATCTAAAAAGGAAGGCCTTCCCCCTTTTTTTCCCTCAACAGAAAGGAGCCAAGAGAGTCACCCCAATCATCCGTATTAATCAGAAGTCTTTATACTCTGCCCTGAAAGGGCTTTTGAAAAGCTGACCGAAGCGTAGAAAGGATTTCATCAGGGGGTTATCTGAGATACCTGCTCCGTAACCGTTTTCCATTTATCTCACCAGCACAGTTGTAGATGGCGGGAACATGCGAGGCCAGCAACACACATTTTCGATTCCATTTTAAGAGAAACTCATTTGTAGAGTCGATGCGCCGTCGGGGCGCAAGGAGCGAGCATGTATAGTGGTGTTCTGTTAGCCTCGTCTTATTGGCTGGCTTCCACACAGATGTGGACATCCACACCGGCCTCAGATTTCCACATTTACTTTGTTTTCTCTGGCAGCAACTTTGTTTTCATGTGGTGTTGTTTTTCCGATGTTTGTCGCTCTGATACGATGGCTCTGTCTGTGGGTGGTCAGACGAGGAGAAAGGAAGATGAGAGCAAAGTCTTTCGCTCGATGCCTCATTTGCTTCCTCCGTCATAGTTTAATGCCTCCGTTAGGGTCTCTTTAGACTTCCTGTCTACCCGGTGACATCATCATCCCCCGCCAGGCTGTCTGTGATGAGGCTTTTATAGGCTCCGCTCTCCCAACACTCTCATCAGATGATTCCTCCTTCCCTCAGTCTCTCTGTTGTCACTTCACAGCTGGAAATAAGCCGCCATCTCCTCAACGACTTGTCTTCCACTCCATTAAATGTTCATTTTTGCATCTCTCCTTTGTGTTTGCTTTTTCCCCGACCCCCGCCTTTTTATAATCCAACACCATCCATCCATTTTTTCCCTCCCCTTTATTTACCCGTCCTCACTCGCCCTCACACAATCACTCATCCGTCCCTCCATCCATCCCTCTACCTCAACCAGCACTCCGTCGCTCTCAGAAATACCTTCATGAGCAGTCGGGCACCCACCTGTCCTCCTCCCCTCCCCCCTCCCCCTCCTCTTGCTGGTTCTCCCCCAGTGAGTGGCCCAGCGGGGAGGAGTGCTGCCAGTACGTCCTGAGGGCTCTCGTAGCCGCCTACCTCCTCCTCCTCGCCTGCTTCTTTCTCGCCTGTCTCTCTGTCTGCCCCCCGGTCGCCCACCACTGTGGCCCCTGGCACACACCCCCTCCCCAGGGGGGTCCCGCCGGCCCCCGCACCCTTCCCCCGGCCAGCCTGGGTGACGGAGACACGCAGTGTAAGTTCCTCCAAAGACAAAGGGGGGAGAGGGAGCTGCGGGACCCACCTCCCTTTGAGTCTGGTAGACTAGCCCCTCCCCCTCCCCGTGATGTCTTCCTGAGCAGTGAAGCTGTGCCTGTAGTGTAGTACATCTACGCTCGTGTAGGACTGAAGCACAGACTGCTGTGCTCTGCTGCCCCCTGCAGGTCTGAGCCTGCTTTGACACCCTGCCTGGGAACTGTAACCAGTAACTTGCTGTCACACCGCTTGCTGTAAAGATCAAAGTGTGTGTTCATGCATTTGTCCTCAGATTTAAACCCTGTAATAATGCACACACACACACTTACAGACAGAGGAAGGTACACACACACAGTCCAAACACTTAAATCTCTACAGACTCCATTAGTGACAACATATTGTGCAGTGTCAGACTTGTGCAGAAATAATGACATTGTCCTCTATGGTGTGACTGGTAATATTGTGCATGAGGAGAAACTGAGTGTTGCGTTGGGGTCCATGGCAGGCGCGTTCCCTCAGGATCCGTTGAAAGCCTCCAGTGAGAAGCACCATTGTCCTCGTCGACAGAGACAGTCTGTCTCCCTCAGTAGACATTATTTCCACTCTGGAAATCCCTCTGTAATAACCTCATTCTTGAAACTGTGTATCGTGTGTGAAATGTGTGTGAGTTCTTGCATCTTTATGTATTTAAATGGATACAAATTGAGTTTGCCATGGCTGTGCAACTGTCACAACATTTCGAGCAGTTTCACTTTGATACTGCACTGCAAAAACTCAAGTGTATTTTTCTCATTTCTAGTCAAAATGTCATATCACACTTAATATAGGACACAATCCCTTAGAGTAAGAGTTCATTGAGTTTTAAAGAACTAGTTTTTAGACAATGTATCTTGTCAAGTGAAAGTCTTGAAAAGATCTTGTTTGAAGTCATATCTCAGATGAAACAAGCAACAACAAAACATTTGACTCATATTTTTGTCAAGCCTTTCACATTTTCTATTACTGTCAGGATTACTGATTTTTAAGCGTTAATATAATATGTAAATGTCAGGGATTTTGCCCTATTTCAAGAATTTTGTAAAGAAGTAAATGCTGAATTTAATAAAATTATACTAGATAATTTTGCTTATTTTAAATACAAATTCACCTAATTTTAGTACTTTTTTCTTGTTTTTTTTAAAGATGGCTTTTTGCAGTATACTCAGGAATACTCAAAATGCTTGCACTTGAACTTCCCTTTTGGGGGAACATTTTTATTTTTGAGCATGAGTTTATGAGACACAAAACTTCACAATACTAGCAAAATATATCTAAGAATTAGTTTTCCAAGCTAATTTCAAGCGGTCTCTTATTTCAAGAATCTTATCAAGCTAATTTTGACTTGTTCCATTGGCAGATTTTTGTAAACTTACTACAAGCCAAAGAAAACAACTGATTTTTGGAATGGCACTTTTTGCAGTGTTAACTTGATCTTAGCAAGCATAGTAGCACTATTTAAAACCCTCTGTTTCCACAATCGCTATCGGGTCAAAAAGATTTGCTTCCTTCCCTGCTCAACAGCTGTTTTTGGAGAGATGGATGAAGTGGGCCTCTTCTGGCAGTACGGTGTGCTTGTTTAGTGCCTTCACAAACAGAGGGGCGCAGAGCAAAGTCCCTCAGCAGTGTGTCAACACTTCATGTTCCCTCCGCACCGTCACATTTGTTTTATTTCCTGCTGAGCCAGGACATTTGTTGAAATAGCCAGTCATAGTCAGGCTGATCAAGTCTGAACTTCGGCCGTCCCAGGGTCTCCTCTCTCTTTACCAGGGTGAGGTGGGGTTGCCTAGGGCTAAAGACACTTGGAAGAAACATGGCGCTTATTTCTGGCCTCTGTCTTCTGTTCTTCATATCGTTTGAAAGTGTCAAAGGGACTGAAACTGTGCAAGGTAACATTTTTTTGACAACTTTCATTAAATGCTCAGCATAAATCTTAAGTGTTCGCCGGTGTTTTTGTGCTTTGGAAGCCATTCTGCATTCTCACTCACCACGCCATTGTAAATCTCTTCATCCTACAGTTCCTCAAGAACGGATCACTTTTCTCTCTTACTCTCTATTCTTATAGTCATTACTACTTAGCTTGCCTACTTTCCGTGGTAGGTGATGGGATGTACTGACTGTGCGTGCACGGTATAAACATCCGTGGTACTGGTGGAGGACCCACCCTGTCTCTCCCCGCGTGTGAGCCTTCTGGTCTTGCTGTGGTGCCGGTTCATTTCAGCTACCTTTACTGAACCCTTTTCCATTATATTCAGTAGGAAGTCTCAAGCCAGTATTGTGTACTTTGAGATTGTTGGGATGCTGTTTGTGATGCTCTCTTGTCTCCTCTCTCTTTCTCCCTCTCTGTCTCCCAGCTCGCAAGCAGGAGATCATCAAAGTGACTGAGCAGCTGATTGAAGCCATCAACAATGGCGATTTTGAAGCCTACACGTCAGTCCTCATACCCCCACCTCGCGCAGTCCACATCAACACCACGGCACTATTCACTGCGGATCTCCATGGAAAAACCCACGTGTGTGTGTGTGTTCCTCATTTTCCATGTGTCTCACAGGAAGATCTGCGACCCTGGACTTACGTCCTTTGAACCAGAGGCCCTGGGGAATCTGGTGGAGGGCACTGACTTCCACCGCTTCTACTTTGATAACTGTAAGGCCCCATGACCTGTAGCTTACTGGAAAAACATGTTGATACTTCAAGGACCGTGCCTTGAGGTCATTCGATTCTGACTCCCTCCCTCCCCCAGCTCTGTCCAGGGTGAAGCTGCAGCCCATCCACACCATCCTGCTGAACCCCCACGTCCACATCATCGGCGACGATGCGGCGTGCATCGCCTACATCCGGCTGACCCAGTACCTGGATGGCAGTGGCTCTCCCCGCACCATGCAGTCTGAGGAGACCCGCATCTGGCACCGCCGCGACGGCAAGTGGCAGAACATCCACTTCCATCGCTCCGGGTCACCCACCGTGCCTGCCAAGTAGAGAGGTGAGTCCCTCTGCCCTGCCCCATCTAGGTAGCTGTGAGCCTGATGGGTATCACCTCAGTGCTGTGAACCTTGTGGTTCAGCCTTCTGTTGTCAGTTGGCACCTGTTGAAGTCTTTAATGACATAAAATTGCTTCACGCTCAGCTGGTAAAACCGTGATATAACGAGTCCAAACGTTTTGTGTTATAGTTGAGAGAACCCGACCCACCCTCCACTCTCAACCTACATTGGTTCGCTGACCATGGAGATCCCGCCTACCAGGTGTCTGTCATGTCTCTCACCCAATCCCCATCTAGCATTGCTACCACTCTGCCCTCTCAGAGTGTTGTTTACATATCGTCGCTGCTGGACTGAAGATTCTTGTAAACATACAGAAAAAACACCATGAAATCTCAAATATATCATTTTACTATTATTTTTTTAATTTTTCACATTCATTCTTCCCAGTCTTATCTAGGAGATGGAATGGAAGCATGTTTTTTTCTATGGTTTTTTGGTTTTAGACAGTCTTAAGTTTAAAAGCCATATAGATACTGTATACATCCATTCCAGAGATATGGAAATGTTTTTTTGTAGAGAAGATGAGTTTCAATCTTGTGTATGTACCTGGCTCTGTTTCAGCCTGAACTGACAACTGTCTCATATTCTGAATCCAACACATCAGCCAGATCACCAGTTCTGTTTTCGTAATATCTGTTGCCTTTTAGGTGGACTTATGTCGAAACATAAGTGAACAGTCGCTTGCTTTTTGGTGATGTATAGACTTTGTGATTGATTGTGATTTGCTATATCCTTGCTTAAAGTTTGGAGTATTAACTGTTGAAAGATGACCTTAGTTTACAGTCTTACAGTTTGGTTTTGTTGCTCTTGATTAGCTAATTATTAAGTATGATTAATAGGAATTTCAATTGACATTTTTACAGTGAGGACACCTAAGATCCATGTTTTGCTGTGCGCGTTACATCACATGAAAAGGGAGATTTGAGTAGTCGAATGTTAACTATAGATATACTGAGTACATTGATACACATGGCCATTGTATTACACATTTTAAAGTCAATCATATTTTCACAAGGATATAAAGTGAATTTTATCGGTTATATACGTTTTTGTTTACGTTTTATATTGTGATATTGATAATGTAGGTTGTTCTTTCGGATTTCTTTTCAGTCTTATCATTGAATTATTTTGGAGCTTAACCCAGTAATAATAATACAATATTGTATAGTGCATGACCCTTTTTGTCTAGTTCTCCCCCCCCCCCCCCCCCCTCCTTAGTCTTGAAACATCTGATTTCCTCAGTGTATGTACCCACAAAACTTAATCTGCTGTGTTTGTGTCTTGGAGGAAACCTTTTCTAAATCCTTTCTATTATCAAAAAAAAAAACTGAACTAGTTCCCTATGCTCCACAGTTTAAACTACAAATTGATGCTTACAAAATAATTTGAAGTCATTTGGAATAGCTTTGTTTCAGTAAGCTAAATATTTGCAAATAGGTGCGATTTAGGATTGTTAGTTTTTGTTAATTACATTCATTAACTTTTTATTTAGTTGGTGGCATTGCAAAACCGGTAAGCATACATCTGAGTGAGTAACACAGTGGTGTTTTTATTTTGGTTTCATTTATGATTTGGTCACAATTGAAGTAGAGCCACATGTCTATATGTGTATGACGACCACACCCTTGGGTTCTTCGTTATGGGATAGTGGGGTAGGGACACAACACGATTGTGCTTTGATTTCCTTCTTACTTTACAACACACTGTTTTATAAGGTGTCAAAAATTCACTGTTGGACAAAGTGTATACTGTTGCCATGGTGAGAGGACTGATACATGTTTAAGAAACGTCAAATAAAGATGTGACTTCTGCCAAATGTTGGTTTTGGTCGCTTCTTTATTGACATATTAGCTGTGATCAAATATAACTATGCACCCTCTTCTAGAGAAAATACAGGATTTATGGAGGCATTTCTGCATACTCCCTGAATACCAGAATGGAACAAGGTAGGTATTAATTTAGTGTCCTTGGTATCAGCAAGACACACTACTGTTCTCGTGTGTGTGTGTATATTAGTATTATAGACACTAACTCATCCCGGAACTGTTGCACGGTTTAGGAAATATTTGTGCCACAGTGAAACATCTCAAATCTTTGAGCGTTAACAACAGTAGCAGTCTGGTTCGGTTCAGTTGCTAGTTAGCTTTTGGAAGATGGCTAATAACACTTTTTAAGCTGCAGTAATGTAAATTGTATGTTTGTCCTTTATTAATGTGAAAATACACCCCGTAAACTCTTGTTTCTCCAAGTATTTGAACATTATGGGCATGTTATATCAATTTAAACAACAGGTTTGGAGTTGCTAGTTTAACTTCAGAACACTTCAAAATGTCCCCATAAATTGTACCCCTTCTGTAGTTTATTTAATGTTTTATTTTATACAAGTAGGAATAAAGACAAGTACACCATAGCCTACACGTTTGACACATGTACATTTTTATTTTCTGTAACGTACACACTGCAGTTGCAATGTCTGGTTAGCGTTTCAATTTATTGTATTAATAAGTTGATAACGAATACATGCCCGCATAGATATTCAAACTGTAAATATGTATAATATTGTTATCACCATGGAGACAAGATGCTGATTCATCAAATCAAAATTATACATTTTTTTCCCCGCTTTTCTTTTTTTTTTTTTTTTACATTTGTTGTATTCTCGCTTTTGATCACAGAAAGTACACGGCAAGGTGAGAACCATATTTTGACAGATATAGTCTGTACCGCAAGTAATACCTAAGATAGTTTGACAGGCCAAAATTCCATCCATGTCAAGTTTGATTTGCAAACGTCCATCTTCTGCTCTCACACACATTCACACTCAGACACACACACAGGCCAGATAAGCACAGACGTACGCCATTAATACAATAAATGAAATATGCAAAGGTGATGCCATCTGTAAAAGACAGGAAATAATAATCAAACTAGATTATCACGATTTACCATTCAACACCAACAACAAACAAAATGAACAGCAAGTCAAAGACATTCTTTCTCCTAAACCTTCTTTTTACAATCTTAACAAGCTTCATAAAAGCTATAGAAGACAATCAAGAGTACCATGGACAGGGAAGGGAGGTGAAGTGCTATTACAAACTTGTGTGAAAGAAAACCAGTGTGAACCTTACTGAACCTAGGGTTCAGCGCAAAATGGTCAGTCAAAATGTAGAACATTCCTGATCACTAATTTCTTTGAACAAACGGCAGGTTATATTGACGCCAGTGAAGATGCTATGCGCTAACACATTTACACACGTGGAAGTTTTGTGATGTCTCGCTAAGAAGAAATTGTGAAAACACAACACAGACATAAAAAAAGACATGTTCTTGGGGCTAAAAGCTTACAAAGCCCATGCCAAGACAACTAGACATCACACACTTCACCAGCAGGAGCTAACTTTGTAAACAGAAAAGTGGTATAACGGTTTGTGGATTGATTCTGTGCCTGTAAAACAGTGTGATCCAAGACTCCTTGATGAAAGACAGCATTCATTATCTCTTTACAGTATGTTTCAAAAGCTCAGCAACATTAAACTTATAGGCCAATGTCTTTCGACCTGGGGACAGTAGATCTAGTCTGATTGGTGCACGTACAGCAGTTACAGAGGGCAAATGTACTGTATCAATTAAATGCTTGAATTGCTGTTGTCTTTTGCAGCGCATGTATGTTTTTCTCCTCTATATACACATGTTTACAATCGTCCTTTGAGAAGAGGCCCGTGCATGAGGCAAACGTCCGTGAAGCCCCCCACCATTTTAAGTTTTCCATTGATCTTTGTGTTTGTTCAGTATTGTACCACAGCAGCCCAAAAAAAGGAGAGCAAAATCAATCTACGTTCATTTGTCACCCGACAATAAAAAGGGAACTATCTTTGGTCACAAAACTTAGCAAATGAAACAAAGTCAAAAGGGGAAAAAAAGGAAAAAAGTTGAAGCCCTAAAATAAATATTGTTCCGTTTTTTGCCACAAAGGGAAGAAAAAAAATCCAAACCAAAACACAAGCCAGTGTCTGCAACAGAGGGGTTGAGATCGGGGCTTCTAAAACCAGGGGTTCAGTCATGGGCTTGGCTGTTTGAATAACTCACCTCAGAAGGTGTAGGACTAAGCAGGGTGAGTGAGGCTAAGAAGAGTTACCCAAATCACTGTTGCTTCTCTTCTTCCTCCCCCTCCTCTCTGTCCTCCTCCTCCTCCTGCTGGTCCTCGGCACAGTAGCGCTGGAGCAGTGTGTGCAGGTGGTGCTGAAGTGCGTCTGGCTGCATGGCCTTTGGGGGGACGTCCACACACTCCAGGTGCACATGCTTACCCTGGGCGTCCCTCACCACTGTCCTCTTCTGGGTGCGCGACCTACACATCTGGGTTCTGGACACACACACAGAGGGGTGGAGAGGGAGGAGGGAGAGATCCTGTTAAGGAGATACGTGCTGCTGAGGATTGTCATCTTGGATTTGATGAAAACCCTTTCTGATAGGTCATACTGACTCGTGCCTAGTCCATCAACACACCATGCAGGGTTGCTTCTTTTTCGCCACACCCATCTGATTAGTTACTGAGGTGAATGCTCACGTTAGAATCTGCCGTAGGGGTTTCAATCCTGGTACATGGTCCTGTATGTTTCCCTCCTCCAACACACCTGATTTTAAGGAATGGGTTGTTATGAAGCTCAGCGGAAGCCTAATAACAACCATTCATTTGAATCAGGTGTGTTGGAGCAGGGAAACATCTAAAACATACAGGACAGAGGACCCCGAGGACCAGGATTGAACACCCCCCTAAGCTACAGTGACATGCTTTGACGTCAAATCTTTGGGGCGCTACATCAACATAGCCTGTATTGTTAACCAACACACTGCAGTTCCATGCTGGCTGCAAACCTTTTGACAACAGAGCCGTCGTCCTTGACAACCTCTCTTTCTACTAAATGAGGCAGGAGGATTTTCCCAAAGCCTCCAGCATAACTCAACGCCTATATGTGACAGAACAAGAGCAGGTGGTTTCAGAGACTGTAGGGTCCACCATTAGCCTTGGTACAATTGATCATCTTAAATGTATCAGCCTTTATCACCAACCAGGAAAGTTAACAGGAGAAAAGGATTACTGGCTCTTCAGAGCTCTTACCTTCTCAAAGTCCTCTTTGGCTGAGGGGAGATCTGCAGCCAGCGAGCGGTCTCCGGTCTGCTTCTCCATCCTCTCGCCCCTGACCACCGTGGTCTTCACCACCTTGCTGACCTTCCGGCCCTGCGCAGGCTCCGCCTCAAACTCAGAGGCAGTGGCAGCGCCCACCAGCACATGGGGCTCCGAGAAGGTCACCTAGACAGGGCACGTGCCGAGTTCAAAAGGTCACGGATGTCACCAGTACACAGTAGTATTCATTACATGTGTCGGTACCATGAACCATTTTATGTCCTGGTCTGAATACTGTCATTACTGTAGTTTGAAAAGTCAGTCAGTCACCTCAGTCTGATCTCCCTCGCTCCGGACCACCGTCCTCTTCACCACCTTGGAGAAGGAGTCTCCCTCCTCCACATGGACCATCTCCTGGTGAGATCCCTCCATTGTCACATCCTGCCTCGGCACGCCGTCCGGGGACACATACTGACGAATCACCTTCCTGGTGATCTGGAGGGGACACGGCAGAATGTCAATGCTGTATGCCAGTTGGTTTGTTTTGAGTTGAATTAGAATCACTGTCAAGTCAACACCAAATACACCAGTATTTGTACATGTGTATTGACAGTATGTACATTCATACAACAAGTTAGTTCCGACCAAAACATTTGATTGGACAAGAGGCCTTCCATGTGTGCTGATATTTGGTGATAAAAGTACAGGGACTTTTAACTATACCTGCATCACTCTGCTTTCATTAATGGCTGATCTATCAAACTGTTAACTTGTCACTTTAATACCGGATCATGTTTGTGTTGGCAGAGCCAAATAAATGATTAATCAAACAAATCATAGTCTGTTGTCACTTTAACTAATAAATGTTTCTTCTAGAACTGTTGTATTAGAGCTTCGGCACTCTTGACTGGAATACATGTGTGTACATAGCGTGTGGCTCTACCTTCTTCACCACCATGTTGCCATGTTCATCTGTGTACTGCTCTTCTGTCACGGTCTGTGGTGGGATGTCGGGCAGCTCATCCACCTGGAGGGAGAACACAAGCACACAGTCAGGTCTTTGATGGTATAGAACAGAACACACTCGGAACATTCATGGCCACCGGCCACACAGAGGTAAAAAAATAAACGTCAGGTAACAACCTCGGTTGTTTGAAATTTCAAACTCGTGGCAAGAAGAGAAGTGTAATATGGTACAAAATGAGAATGCGGTGTAAAACGATTATGAAAGACAAATGAAAAACAAGAAAAGCCACCTTTTGCAGCAGGAAACTTTGTAGGATTTGACTCAAAGCACAGCAAACAGCCCCCCACCCTCCACTACTACTCTCTAATCCTCCACAGCACACAGGCAGACAGCCTCCACCCCACCATGCCTGCAGTACCTGGATAATTACTCTGCGCCGGACCACTCTGGTGGTCAACACCTCCTCCTCTGAACTATCCGACAGCAGCCCTAACTCTTCAGCTATCTCCTGGGAGACAGCACAAGGGCATTGTGGGTAGGGAGATATAGTTACAGATACAGTACACGGACATAACATGACTGCAAGCACATGAGGACAGGCTCCAGGCAATGATTGTTCCTTCTGTTCTCTGTTTTATAACAAAACTTCTTTCTAGGTGGCTAGTGAGGCAGGGCATTATTTTATACTAGATATGATTATGGGGTTGATGAAGATGAAGAGAAGGTACACTCATAGAACAGCCTTCAATCACATCAGCCATGCAAGATAGGAAAGTGGGTACTCATTCTTAGCCACACACGCAAGCCCTTCAGCAGGGGGTGGTTATGTGAATAGCATTTACAAATAACACAATATACTATGTTCAAAACCCCTGCAAAACATATGATACAACTCACTCGTCAAACACAGCAAAAGGGAGCATTATCAAAATCAAATGATTTGATTGTGGGTCAGGCTTAAGATGATTCCATAGTACAGTTATTAATACGCTTTTTAGGACCTTAACAGTGTGTTGTAAGTATATATACGTGCAAACACACCACTGAGGTTCTCATTAGTCTCTGTGTAGAGTGTTAATACGAGTGTTTGAATCAGCGGATCTTCTTTTTTGCCTGCAAGGACACTGCAATCAGCCTCAGAAACCAGGGAGCAAACCAGGGAAGGGTGCACTCGACCTCATGCGCTACCTCTTACCCTTCCAAGAGAGTCATCATCGTCATCTTCAAACCCTTGTTGTCCCCTAGCCGGAAGCTCCTCACACATTGGAAAAGCACCTGCAGATCTGTGGTCTGAATCGTAGGCAAAGTCACCAAGACTTTCACTACCTGAGGAAAAGCGACTGCGATCATCGACTCGTAGGAACGGGTACCCAGTGTACACTGGACTTTCCTTACGGATGCCAGCATCAGGACTGCTGGGTAGTGGAGATGGGGGTTCTGAGACGTGATAAGCCATCTCTGGATCTTCTGGCTCAAGGTCATTGGGATCTGAGGTGTCGGAGAAGGCCTGTTTGCAGTCGAAGAACTCAAGGTCTTCGTCTTCTTCTTCAGTGGTTTCTTTGTCCAGAGAAACTTCTATGGTTGGGGGGTTTGAGTTTTCTGGTCCAAATGCTGAGAGGGATTTCTCAAATTCAGAAAGGACTCTGTTGAAGTCAGGAGAAAATTGAAAGTCTTCTGCCCCACCAGGAATGACTTTCACAAGTTCTAAAGGACCCTGAGCCCCCTGGTTTGCGGTTCTATTCCGATCTTTATCTGAAGAACAGTCACTAAACACTGGGGACACTGGACTCAGATCTGCCAGGGAGACCTGAGAGCCTTCTGACACTCTCAAGGACAGGTGTCCAGAGAACAGTGCTTCGTAATCCGGTGGTACCAGAAACTGGCTTGACATTGGCGAAAAGTCATTGCTTTGAGTTTCATCAGATGTTGATTGACTCCAGTTGGAAAACCGTTCAAATGGTGAGGAGGACGGGCTGAACTCGAAGAGTCCTGTGTCAGCTTTAGAACAGGTTTCTGAAGGAGATTGATGTAGGTTCGGTGTTACAGCTCTGTGAGTTGTATCCTGATCAGGAAAATGTAGTGGGGTCGAGATCAGTGGTTTAGGATGAGTGGTTGTCTTGGTCTTTGTGGTAGACGAGCGGACCACACATTCTGGTGTCAAATCGGAAGACCATTGCTCAAGTAAAGTATGTTCTTTTTGTTTAGTAGGCAACTTCCCCAAACTTGACTGCAATTGTGTTTCCTCTGCAGATTGAGTGGATGCCTGGAGATAGATATTGAGATAACCTCAACATGACAATTTAGACTTTACAGCATGGGATGCACCAAAACAATCACATCCATGGCACCACAGTAGCATGAGTTTACAACGAGCAGGGTTTCAATTGATAGTCTGAAAACATCTGATAAAGAAAAGCCAGAAAAAACCTTTAGAGGCATGCACGTGACTTGCTTACTTCACCATAGTATCCGATACAGTTAAGAAACACAACCTACTTATTTTCTTACTGCAATCAGTTAGTTAACTCACTCCATCAATCCAAATACCATGTTAATGTACATCCATTAGAATCAAAGTCCATTCCAGTGCATTTCCACACAGAAAATCCAGACGTGTCGTTTTACCCACAAAATCGTACATTACAGTTAGCTGTTATTGCAATCCTTCATGACACAAGCCAGGCCAGTCTTTCCAGAGCCCACGATGCTCTGATTCTTACCCTCTGTTTGCCTTCCTGTGTCTCCAGTTGACCTCTGGGATGCAGGGAAGTTTCTCTATGCCGCTTTACTTCCTGGACCTTTACTGGTTGTGGGTATGAAGTGGTGTCTCTACCAACCTTGCTGATGTTTTGTAAAGTTACGATGTTAACAGTGTTTAAAAGTTCCTGTGTCTGGTCTTTGGAAATGGCCATGGCTTCTGATCTGCCAAGCGTTTGATCAACATCGGTAGCCTGTTTCTCCTCCAACATCAGCTCACAAGAGGGCTCTTCTTTGGGTAGCACTAGCAGAGACTCAAGCCTTGCCGCAGATGTCACATGACTCAAAGATTTTATTTGGGGCCTCAGAGTTTCCATATCAGCAACACCTAGGCTAAGCTCTTCCTCTGAACTTTCTGATTCAGGAGATGTTGGTCTTGAGTAAGCATCATCCCAGGACTCTACCGGTAATGGCTCAAATACTGTATCTGAAGACACAGAAACTGGTGAATATGATCCATCGACTATGGGCTCCATGAAATACTGAGACAATAGCTTCATAAACTCAGGTACAGGAGAATCAGGCGAGAGACGCTGAAACTCGGTGACTGACGCTATTGATTCAGGTGAGGATGGCCTGTACTCAAGCTCAATGGTCGTTGATGTAACCATCAGCTCATACTCAGAATCCGAAGCCATAGACTCAGGTGATGAAGACCTGTGTTTTATGTACGTTGTTATGTACTCACATGATGTTTTAAACTGAGGTATGGGGGAGTCTGGAGATAGGGATCTGTTCTGATTGACCTCTGGCATTGATTCCGGTGACGAGGCTCTTGCGTCGGCCATTTGCAAGGCTGTTTCTAGAGACATGGGCCTGTACTCAGGTTCTGAGTCAGGTGACAGGGGTCTGTCCTCTGTGTCTGACACAGACACAATCACCCATTCATCCTCAGAGTCTGGGGCTGACTCTGGAGCCGCTGTTTCAGAAGTATACTCAGATTCTCTGTGTTTGGAAGCAAGTGACAAGGATTCACACTCTTTTACCGATGCAGTGGATTCAGGGGCAAGAAGTTCAGATAGTTCTTCCACAGTATCGGAACAGACTACATCACAAACTGCGTCTGCCTCTTTTATAGCTGCTGAAGGAGTCTGTTTAAAATCTGAAATGTCAGAGCCTGTTAAGTTGATATCATTTGTTCCACTGGCGTCTTCGGCTACCTCAGGTGGAGTCTGGACATACTCAATTCTACTCTCAACACATTCCAGAAACCCTGTTTTACTACTATAGGTCTCCCCTACATACTGGGGGTCATGGATTTGAGAGATGAGTTTCCAAAGCTCAGCGTCATAGACAAGTTTGTACTCTGAGACCATCATTGCTGATTCATGCACTGTTTCTGAAGCAGCCATGTCTGTAGAAAAAACAACATTATCGGCTATTGCTTTACTTGGAGTTGGCATATCCAAAAGAGTTTGGCAATCTGATACTGAGACTGGCTGGGATTCTTGCAGGGATACTTGGCTCATTTGGTGCACTTCTCCGCTTTCAGATTCGATAGATTCAGGGGATGTTGGTCTCTCAGCAATGAAAAACTCTTCGGTGGAACCTTGGTTTTCAGAATCTGATAGTTCACTGGGAGATAAAACCCTCACTGACACACAATATACTGGTATAGTCTTCCTATAATCAGGTATAGGTGACTCGGGTGATAATGGCTTATTTTCATCATCTGATGTCACCGACACAGGTGATGATGCTCTTTTGTGAGAAGGAGACTCACAGTAAACCAAATCAAATTCCATGTCTGATGTTATTGATTCAGGAGAGGAACAGCTATATCCCTTTACTGTTGTGGTAAATTCCAAAACATTCTGTGTAAATTTAGGAATTGGTGAATCTGGAGACAACGGTCTATGCTCATCAACTGAAGCAGTGGATTCAGGGGACGATGTTCTAAAGTCAGCCAACAGCATCAGAGACTCAGGTGACATTGGTCTGTAGTCAGGTAAGGAGTCAGGGGACAAAGGTCTCTCCTCAGTCTCTGATACTACTGATTCAGGTGAGTCTGGTCTTTCCTCTACATTGAAAACATCTGAAATCTTAGGTGCATATTCAATATCTGACACAACGGATTCAGGTGATGCTGACCTATACCCTGTCATTAATAAAGTAGTGTCCCATTGTCTGAACTGAGGTATTGGTGAGTCAGGAGAAAGTGCCCTATATTCATCTACAGATGCTACTGAATCTGGTGACAACGGTCTAACTTCAAAGAGAGTTGACAAGCACAAATCTCTGTCCTTGTCCCCATCTGACCATGAGGATTCAGGTGAAGTTGACCTAAAGCATGTCGTTAATAAAGTAGTGTCCCATTGTCTGAACTGAGGTATTGGTGAGTCAGGAGAAAGTGCCCTATATTCGTCTACAGATGCTACTGAATCTGGTGACAACGGTCTAACTTCAAAGAGAGTTGACAAGCACAAATCTCTGTCCTTGTCCCCATCTGACCATGAGGATTCAGGTGAAGTTGACCTAAAGCATGTCGTTAATAAAGTAGTGTCCCATTGTCTGAACTGAGGTATTGGTGAGTCAGGAGAAAGTGCCCTATATTCATCTACAGATGCTACTGAATCTGGTGACAATGGTCTAACTTCAAAGAGAGTTGACAAGCATAAATCTCTGTCCATGTCCCCATCTGACCATGAGGATTCAGGTGAAGTTGACCTAAAGCATGTCGTTAATAAAGTAGTGTCCCATTGTCTGAACTGAGGTATTGGTGAGTCAGGGGATAACTGTCTAAACTCATCTACTGATCCTGTTGAATCAGGTGAGTCTGGTCTGTCCTCCAATAGCAAAATGTCAGAAGTCAGAGGAGCAAACTCAACATCTGAAATCACAGATTCAGGTGATGCTGATCTGTATCCAGCAGCTGAATATGAGGCTAATAGTGCTAATCTAAAGTCAGGTAAGGGTGAATCAGGTGATAATGGCATATGGTCGTTTACTGATCCTGTAGACTCAGGGGATGATGATCTGTCCTTAAAGATCTCTGGTAAGAACAACTCTGGTTCCAAGTCTGAATCTGACAGTAAAGACTCAGGGGAGGATGACCTGTACCCTACAGTTGAAAACAGAGATGCAAGAGATGCATGTCTGAATTCAGGTATGGGGGAGTCTGGTGAGAGAACTCTACACTCATCAACTGAAGCTGTGGATTCAGGGGACGATGTTCTAATGTCAGCCAACAGCATCAGAGACTCAGGTGACATTGGTCTGTAGTCAGGTAAGGAGTCAGGGGACAAAGGTCTCTCCTCAGTCTCTGATACTACTGATTCAGGTGAGTCTGGTCTTTCCTCTACATTGAAAACATCTGAAATCTTAGGTGCATATTCAATATCTGACACAACGGATTCAGGTGATGCTGACCTATACCCTGTCATTAATAAAGTAGTGTCCCATTGTCTGAACTGAGGTATTGGTGAGTCAGGAGAAAGTGCCCTATATTCATCTACAGATGCTACTGAATCTGGTGACAACGGTCTAACTTCAAAGAGAGTTGACAAGCACAAATCTCTGTCCTTGTCCCCATCTGACCATGAGGATTCAGGTGAAGTTGACCTAAAGCATGTCGTTAATAAAGTAGTGTCCCATTGTCTGAACTGAGGTATTGGTGAGTCAGGAGAAAGTGCCCTATATTCATCTACAGATGCTACTGAATCTGGTGACAACGGTCTAACTTCAAAGAGAGTTGACAAGCACAAATCTCTGTCCATGTCCCCATCTGACCATGAGGATTCAGGTGAAGTTGACCTTAAGCATGTCGTTAATAAAGTAGTGTCCCATTGTCTGAACTGAGGTATTGGTGAGTCAGGAGAAAGTGCCCTATATTCATCTACAGATGCTACTGAATCTGGTGACAACGGTCTAACTTCAAAGAGAGTTGACAAGCACAAATCTCTGTCCATGTCCCCATCTGACCATGAGGATTCAGGTGATGTTGACCTAAAGCATGTTGTTAATAAAGTAGTGTCCCATTGTCTGAACTGAGGTATGGGTGAATCAGGGGATAACTGTCTGTACTCATCTACTGATCCTGTTGAATCAGGTGAGTCTGGCCTTCCTTTAACTGAGAAATTAGCAGTATCCAACAGGTCCAACTCACTGTCTGAAATGATAACCTCAGGTGACGCTGGTCGGCTCCCTGCCACAAATACCGTGGATTCTGTGAAATACTGTAAATATTGTGGGATGGGTGAGTCTGGGGACAAAGCCATATACTCATTGACAGATGTTACAGATGCAGGTGATGATGCTCTAGTATTAGACAACTGCATCAGGGACTCAGGCGACATGGGTCTGTAGTCAGGCAAGGACTCTGGAGAGAAAGGTCTGACAGTCTCTGACACTATCGATTCAGGTGAGTCTGGTCTTTTTTCAAAAACAAGAGTATCATAGTCTGAGAATGCAAACTCAATATCTGAGGCCAGTGACTCGGGTGAAGACGATCTGTATCCACTTGTACCAGATGTAACAAATGTCTGTACTGCAGGTCTGAACTGAGGTATGGGAGAGTCGGGCGAGAGAGGCCTGTTCCCCTTGACTGACGCTAGCGAATCAGGAGAAGATGCCCTAAAATCAGCAGCAAAACCTCCATAAACTATGTCAATTTCTGCATCGGACACTGATTCAGGTGATGAAGATCTATGATATGAAGAAACTGTTTCAGGGAAGGATACTGAATACTGGGGTATAGGGGAATCTGGGGAAAGAGCCCTATACTCATCCAAGGACTTCACAGATTCTGGAGAATCAGATCTAAGACTAGTGATCAGCCCCACAGACTCAGGTGATAAAGGCCTGTATTCTGATTCAGAATCAGGGGATAGCGGCCTGTGTTGAGATGGGACAGATTTACCATCAGTCCATGGTGGCACAGCCTGCAACCCATCAATGACTTCAGGGTCAACTGTAGTTATTTGGCTGACCACAGCACTATCCACAACAACATCTTTAGTTACCTCTTTGACATCTTGAGCTGTCTGCACATACTCTATTCTTGTGCTGGCATACTCGAATACTCCTGTCTTACTACAGAAGGTTTCACCTACATACTGGGGATCATGTATTTGAGAGATGAACTTCCAAAGCTCTGCATCATAGACAAGTCTATAAACTGGCACTTTTATTGTTGTTGGAGGTAATAATGGAGGTGAAGGTACTGGTCTCTCTACACTCTGAGGTTCTTCTGAACCAGGGGAACACGCTCTTTGTTCTACAACAAACGCCTCAGATACATCAAGTGAATCGATATCGGATACTGATTCGGGTGAAGATCCTCTATGAAAGGATTGAGTCGTTTCAAGTAAAGATGGTGCAAACTGGGGTGTGGGGGAATCTGGGGATAAAGCGTTATGACTATCCAGAGACTCTGGAGATTCTGATCTCAGACCAGTCATCACACTGACAGACTCATATGGGAGAGGAATATATTCAGATTCTGAATCTGGAGACAATGGTCTATCCTGAGGTATTGTGGACTCAATGACAAATGGGGACACCATGCTGTTGATTTCATCTATTTGTACATCAACAGGATCAAAACTAAGATCTCTTCCCTCATTGGTTATACTTGGCTCAGTTTGTGCATACTCTATTCTACTTCCAACATACTCAAATACACCTGTCTTACTATTAAATGTTTCCCCCACATATTGGGGATCATGCATCTGAGATATTAGCTTCCACAACTCTGCATCATAGACAAGCCTGTAGACTGGCACTAGTTTGGCTCCTGGAGGTAATGGTGGACTATGGTCACATGGAGAAGGTAAAGACTCAACAGGTAGATGTTCAGAGACCTCTGGAGCTGATTCAAGGGACAATGACTTGCCTTCTGGCACAGTTGGTGATGATACTGTAGACAAGGTACGCACAGCCTCTCTAGTAAGGGATCTGGTCGGTTCAAGTTCTGTAAGAACTACTGTAGACTCAAGATCGGGTTTAAACATTTTCTTTGATTTACGTTTCTTCGAAGGTTTAACCTTGTCGGTGGGTGGTTTGGGGTTTGTCTGGTCTGGTTCAGATGAATTCTGAACATCAGTTGAGATATTTGTCAATAACATCTGTGAGTTAGGAGACATAGGTCTGTAGTCAGCTAAAGACTCTGGTGACAGTGGTCTTTGATCTGGCTCACAATCAGCTGAGAAAGCATCACTTCCAGGCTCAGATGGCTGTACACGCTGTATTTTACACCCTTCGTACTCAAACATACCCGTCTTACTACCAAAGGTTTCTCCTACATATTGGGGATCATGGATTTGAGAGATGAACTTCCATAGTTCTGCTTCATAAACTAGTTTGTAACCTGGCACTTCTCCTGGAAGCAATGATGTTATAGACTTAATTTCAGATGACAATGGCGGAACATTTGAAAGTGGTGAGACATCAAGTGACATCATATCCTGGTTGCTTTTAGGTTGAGTTACTACTGATGCTATTGGTTGTTTGTCTGATTTATTTTCACTAATTTCTGGTTGATTTCCATCATTTAAAGTTACAGCTGACTTTGTTGATAGCCCTTTTTCAGTGGGCCCTGATGCAATTGATTTAAATGGATTTTGTTTGAATGGTTCAGCTTCAGTCACATGTTCTGAGTGGCTCACAGATGAAGGCGCTTCAGATGACTGTGTGTGAGCATGTTTAGACTGAGGGCTTTGTTTCAGCACAGATTTAGTGGACTTTCTTTTTTTGGAAGATTTTGACTTCTCAGGGGGTTCACGCTTCAGAGACTTGTCTTTTTCTGACCACTGCGGGATAATATCTTTGCTTGAATTCTCTGATTGTGCTGATACTGACCTCGGCTCTGTTTCGCAGGGGGTGGCTTCTGAAACAAATGTAGGTGACTTAGACAATTCTGTTACGGCAAGTAGTACATTTCCTAAAGCCTCTGGAGAGGAAGATCTACTCTCCTCACATGTTAACTCAAGAGGCATTGGAACATACTCTGTCTCTGAAGCCACCGACTCTGGGGAGGAGGATCGACATCCACAGGTGTCAGTAACAGATTCAGGTTGCACTTGAGAATCTGGTGAAAGGGCCCTGTTCTCATTGACTGAAGACTCAGATGATGCTGCTATATCCTCCTCAAACGGGCAGGACAAAGCCATGGCTTCATATTCAGTGTCCGAATATACTGACTGAAGTGATGACGAACTGTTTACCGTTACTGTAATGCCTCCCACTGTTATATACGAGGACGATTCTCGAGATGGACTCCTAAACTCATTTAGTGTTGCTGCGGGGTCATGTGACAATGCCCCGTCTTCAGCCATGAGATTAGCGGATTCAAGTGAAATTGACATGAATTTAGGTAAGGACAGGGGTGACAGGGGTTTTTCCTCAGTATCTGACAATGATAAAAGCACCCAGTCATCATCTGAGTCTGGTTGTAACACTGGTAGAGGTGTTGGTGGTCTATCTTCAGGATCTGATGTCACCGACTCTGGTCTACGATATACATCATTGAAATCCCATTCTAGTTCATAATCACATTCTGACTCTTCTGACTCAGGGGAAGTCGACCTATAGCCAGTAACAGACCCAGCAGATAAAGGAAGTAAACATCCAAAATCAGGTATGGGTGAGTCAGGAGATAGGGCCCTGAATTTATCTACAGATGTGACTGAATCAGGTGACAGACGTCTTTCTTCATCAAAAAGCTCTGCGAGAGACAAGGCCCCATATTCTATATCTGAAAATATCGACTCAGGTGAAGTTGACCTGTATTCAACAACATCTTGATCATCTAACACAGGTAGGGGTGAGTCAGGAGAAACTAGCCCGTTTTCATCTACAGATGCAATCGATTCAGGTGATGATGGTCTATCCTCAAAAAGCATGGACAATAACAAAACCGTTTCAAATTCCATATTCGATAGTATTGATTCAGGTGACGATGATCTATCGTCTACAGTGGCACTTGAAACAGTAAAAGATTCAGGCAAAACCTGTCCAAAGTCTGGTATAGGCGAGTCAGGCGATAGTGGTCTATATTCATTTACAGAGGCTACTGAATCAGGTGACAATGCCCTCATCTCATCTAAGTACATGTCAGGGGACATCTCTCTATACTCAGGTGAGGAGTGGGGTGTATACAACCACTCTTTTGTCTCTACAACCACAGGTGATGATGCCCTATCCTCATAATCAAATGTTATTGACTCAATGGAAATAGACCTACCAAAGCTACATTCACTACCTGGCGATATTGGCCTACCGAAGGCTTCCTTGTTGGAAACCATTGGGGTCAAAGGCCTGTCCTCTATGTCTGGTGCTAGCATGCCACACGCAGCACCTGGTGCACTCAAAGACATTTGCCCAGGGGTGTAAGCTGGGTATCCCGCAGTCTCCCATTCAACCACAGGGGGCGGTAGAGGAGAAAGAGGTCTGAACTGAGGAATGGGTGAATCAGGTGTGAGAAGACTCAGTTCGTTCAAAGATGACACTGATTCAGGGGATGAAGTTCTACTCTCGGTCAACAGTGCTGAGAACTCAGGAGTGTATAGGCGACACTCGGCTGCAGGGGAATCTGGAGACTCAATCGAAGACGATCTTCCCTGCACTGAGCTCTTAACTGCAGCTGGGTATGCTAATGCTGTTACAAGTGACGAGGATTTATCGTCAGAATCAGAACTCATAGATTCTGGTGTCAATGGCCTGTAGTCTGTGAATGAACTAACTGACTCTGGTAAAGCTGGGTCAGAAAGGTCAGATGTTGCATGCTCACATGGAGGTTTGGGTTGATTTATGGGTAAGGTTATCTCAAATGTGTATTCCAGACCAGGTATATCAGACTTGGCTGGTCTGGGAGACTCCTCTCTTGACATCTCAACAGCTGAGTCATGTAATACCTGGATTAATGTATCAGAGACACTATATTCCGGTCTAGGAGATTCTGAAAGCAGAGCTGTGCGATTTATGTTTAAAGGGACTAGGGGTATTTCAGATAAAGCTTTGTTATTTATATCTGTTTTGAAGGTGGTTAAATCAGGGGTGTGGCGTTTAACCTTGATAGCTTCCACCTGAAAATCAGAGGAGATATCTGCTTGGTCAGAGACATCTTGGTGCACATCAACGACAAGCCCAGAAACAGGAGAAACATCTGCTTCAAGACGGGAGCCCTGGAAAGGTTCCTTTATCTCATCTGACCCCATTTCAGCTTGTATGTCCTCCACCCTGGACGTCTCCACAGGCTGTAGAGACTGGGATTCAGTGACAAGGTCCTCACAACTCGACTTCGCTTCAACAACATCGTACCCATATAGGACCCTGTAAAGCCGGTTTGAGACCTCCTCCAAATGCTGCTCTGAGTAAACTTCCTTTTTCAACTGTTTGGACTGAACCATCACGGTAGAAACATGAGGGGACTTAGCTGTTGCTTTAGTCTTTGAAATAGGATTGGCAGGTTGTTCATCCTTTGGGTTTGCTGTGATGCTCACATTTTCAGTTATCTGCACAGCGCTAGAAGGAGGAGTCACATGGACACAGGCAGTAGAGACAAAAGTATAATCCTCTTGCTGTTTGAGCTCCACAGTGAGTTCGCTGAAGTCCGTCTCTGCCAGGTCACCCTCAGTCAGACTGTCCCCAAAGTCAGTCATAGAGAGAGGCCTGCTTCCGCAGTCATGCTTCTGGGATCGGGTGACTGGTGACAACCATTTACTGTCATTTTCAGCCAGGGTCGGCTGCACTGACCCTGCCACCCCCTCAGCCCCACTCTCTGCCACCGTCACAGACTGTTCCACAGAGAAGGAAGGTGTAGGAAGGCTTTCTGTGGACATCATGGGGACAGCTTCTCTTTTGTAAACAGGGTCTAACACGTGAGACTGGAGCTTGTAGGGGGAGGTGTGGTACAAGGTGAAGAAAGGACTTACATGTTTAAGACGGCCCATGAAGACCGACTCTGCTCCAGCCTTTTCTAATCCACTTTGTGATGTGCTGAGAAACAAAATAATAACAAGGTCAAACATTTGACCACCTGTTGTTAAATGTAATTGGCTAATACTCAATACATTAAATAAATGGAAACATAAACCCGAATGCATTCATTCTTCCATGAAATCTTATTCCTTATGGGAAAACTACTTAACATATCAATGTGTTGATGTGCTCCTTGGAACTTGTGAATCGTCTTTTCTCAAGGTAAAAACCGTGGCGGCAGCAGCAACTAGTCTTACTTTGTCATCTCCAGTCCTTTCTGAAGCGCCTCTTTCTGGGTGTTTCTGAGGAGCCCTGTTACTGAAGCATCCGTCTCCACCCGTCCTGAAGTGTCAAGGAGCGAAGACAGACTGGAGGAGAGGTCCTCCTCCAACACCATGGGGGGCTGCTGGCCGGATACAGGACCTCTTTTGGGGGTGGTCTCAGACCGCCTGCCCGGCCGGGGGCTGTCGATGTCCTCGTGGAGGGCAGAGAACCCTGAGTAGGCAGACAGGTTTATTTGGTGGGACAGTCTTGAAGAAATGGTGTGTTTTAGCAACTATACAATGCAAGTCAAGCTCGCTGATTAACATTTTGGGGTATTACCTTCACTGTGATCCAGGGCGATGGTCCTCTCTATCTCTGCATATGTGTGCGACGAGGTCTCCTCCTGTGTGGACTTGATCATCTTGGTTTCGATGAGGTGGACAATGTCCATGCGGTTGATCTTGGTCAGCTTTTGGATCAGAGAGGTTTCTGTAGATACATAGAAAAATACTAATAATCACACAAAGATTAAGATGACTCACAATGACGCCTTATGTAAACATGGACGTCGGAGTGCTTGGCATGGTGGTCCAAGAACCCACCTGTGTCTTGTATTCCCTCTCTCTCCGTCCAGAGCTTCAGGAGGGCATGACTTTGGTCCTGTAGAGAGTTGGGGTTCTCAATCCTCACCAGATTGATCCTCTCCTCATTGAACTCCAGCTCTCGCGCCAATTCTAGAAGAGGTAAATACGTGAAAGGGAGGTCTGTGACGCTATAAATATGTCCATGTACGATCCTCTTTCCACAATAAAGGCAAACTAAATATTTTATGTTAATCTAGTTGGCTTGGAAAGTGCAGGACATTTGATAGAGGTGTCCATACCAAAACACTGATCAAATTCTTCCAAGTCTCTCTGCCACTCTGTAGTCCTGAGCTGTTACTCACCAGTCCAACTGAAGCCCAAATGGTCGGCTATGATGGCCAACCGTTCCTCTTTCCTCTCTGCTTCATCCTGTGGATCTACTGTAAATACCACCACAACAGCAGGACAGCTGTGAGCACGCAGGCCCATCCATATAGAAGATAAATTCCACCTTGAAACATATCAAATCCCCCTTTTTGTGTTCTGTGTGCTACCTTTGTCTGTTTAGATGTATGTGTGCCACTTAATGTGTCAAATGTATTTTGCTATAACGTTTGTGCATGGCACTGAGATACTTGACTAAATAGCATAAACTGTACTCAATCTACATTATTTAGACTTACAGCTTTACACCAACACAACTACATATGAAACACTATTACTCTTCCAACTACAAGGCTCCTCAAAAGCAATACCTACATTGCTTCCTTTCCTTAAATAAGCCTTTAAGTCAATCTTGAGATTTTTAGTAGACATAGAAGGAAAAGAGACACGATCACAAACACACGCACAGACACAGATCAGACGGCACAGAAGCAACGACAAGAGTCTTAAGCTACAAAGCTACAAAGACAAAGAGGCGGCACCTTTACGGCTAGCGTGCTAGCCAGGCAATAAGAGACAGAATGGGCCTCGTGAGGAGGGGGGGGGGTACCTTGACTTCGGACTTTATCGTCAGGAATACGTTGCATCTGCGTCTCAACAGGGTCGTCCCACAGGGGCCTAATAGGAAAGACGTCTCCTGACGGAGGAAACTGCATTTCAGGGAAAGTCTCTCTCTCTATGATGGAGAGGTCCATGATGCTGCTCTCGTCGTCTGAGATGGCAGCCGCAGCTTCCTCCTGCTGTTTGTCTTCCTTGGACTGAGCCAATCGCTCCACCACTTTGGCGGCTTCGTCACTGATTTCCTCAAAAAACTCGATGGACTGTCTTCGTGCTTCCGCTTTCTCTTTGGTGGGTGTTGATGTGTGAACAGGGTGACCAGGTTTCCCTCTAACAGGTAGCCTGGACTGGAAGCCCTTACACTTGGGGGAGAATTCAGCGCTCATGGGACGACCCTGATCCTTTTTAGCAGGCGGCTTGGTGGAGTCTCCCTCACAGAAGCTTTTGGCTTTGGAAGACGTGGTCTTGGTTTTAGGTTCTACAGAGGGACCTGCATCTGTCTCAGATTTTCTCCTGGAGTCCTTTTTGACAGGAACTTTCAGCTTTCTGTCATGTTGGGACTCTGGATGTTTCGCTGAGGGGTCAGACTTGAGAGGGCTAGCTTTTCTAGGTATTCTAGATTTCGACTCAACAGATGGGATCTCAGGCTCTTTCTTAGGAGTGACTGAGGAAGGGGATGTGGTTGATGAAGCAGAGGTCCCTGTTTTAGCCCGACTTTGAGGGATAGCCTTCGTTGGGGCTTTGGCTACGGCCTTTTTCACACCCTTTTCACTACTTGAAGCAGGTGTTTTGTTTTTACCTGTGGTTTTAGTAAGATCAATGACTGACTGTTGCTCCTCTGGGGAGGAGTCAGAGGACTCTTGGTCCTGTTCAGAGTAAACAGATCGTGTGACAGTTGTTACTGCTGTCTCAACATTAGTTATCATGGGGTCAGAGGAACTGGAGTCCACCTCTAAAGGACTCTCGTCTACAATGCTTTTGTCTGTTTTGACCTCTACAGCTTCAGGGGAAGTCTGATCTTTCTTAGTGGGTTTGGCTGAAGCCGAAATCCCCATTCTAGGAATTCTAGATTTGGAAGCATCAGATGTTGAGGCTGCTACTGTTGTACTAGCTGTTTGATCGTCCTCTATTGGTGAACAATGTTTATGAGAGTCGGTGCTCTCAGTTGATAATTTCTCCTCTGCCTCCGGCTTTATTTCCAGAGTCAGGTTGAGACCCACTTCGCTTTCTTCAGTGGCTCCATCACCTGGGTCTTCTCGTACCTCTTCAGAGAGGGCCTCCACTAATGGCTGCTCGCCTATCTGGAAGAAAGCGAAGCCCTCCTCCTCGTAGCTCCTCTTGGTCATGTCAATGGCTCCGCTTCTGGTCATCTCAAAGAGCTTCCCCTCTTGGAACAGGAAGGGGTTGGGCTCGCTGGTGGGGGTGCTCTCCTCGGTGGGGCTCCTGCCAGGGGTAGTGTCCGGGGTCGGCCCCTGAGACTGCCTGTCCACCGGCAGGCTCAACTCCTTCTGCTCCTCCTCGCCAACACGGGCGGCAAAGGAAGAGTCGTCGTCTAGCATGGCGGCCCAGGGGTCCGGTCGGGCAGTCACGCCCTTCGACTCCGTCCTGGGAGGTTCGACTTCCTCATCATCATCCTCCGTGTCGTCGTAGATGCAGACCTCTGGTTGGAACGTGTCCCTCGCTTGGCCTACAACAACTGGTGTACCTAGTTCAGCCTCAGACGTCTCGGTATGCTTCCTATGATCTCCTTTCACTTCATCTGTAATGTTACTCTCTGCCTGGCTGGGAGCATTCACTGCAGCAGTCTGTAAACTGCATACGTCTGCCTCTTTCCCTCCCACATCCTCCCCCCTGCTTCCCCTCGATTTTCTCAAGCTCTCCTCCTTCTGCTCATCGGTTATGTTTGCGGCTCCATCAGAGCTCGGAGAAGCGACCGGCATTTTTGTTCCGCCGTCTTTGTGTTTTGACACATGAGGCTCTGAGACAGAATGAGATCCCTCTGCTGCAACTGTGGCAGTTGTTGCTGCATCCTTGGCCTCTGTGTGGTGGGATCCTTCATGCACACCTGCTGGAAAAGGAGAGGGAGGTTGTACTTTAATAAGGGGTTCAACAAAAGGAGCTAGCCTTGAGATCTCTGTGGGCCCAGTGAGACCGCTTTCACTGGGCACCTCACTTGAGGATTCTACTTCAACTGCTTTGAAGCTATTGTCCCCTGCTTCGGAACATGCGGAGGCAATGTTATCTTTCCTAGAGTTCTTTTTGCTCCTGGCGTCCTGCTCCATTTCATCAAAAGTTTTAATTTTGGCTGCCATCTTAAACATCTCCTCCTCTGGTGTGAACTTCCTCTGAGCTTCACTGTCGTCTGACTTGTCCTCCTCTTCATCTTCCGGGATGGCAGATGGTTTGGAATGCACAGACAGGAACATATGGTCGGGGGTTTTAGGGTTTACCTCATAACTTACCTCTTCGGAACTAGGGGTATCAGGGGAGAGGGGACTCTTACCAGAACTCTCCATCTGGGACGTCTGCTCGCAACTGTCATCGTCGGCACTAGCTTCCTGGTCTCTGAGTAGCCTACTGCGCAAAGCATCTGCGGGAAAGTCTAAGGCAGTGGAGGGTTCTGGGTGGCTAGAGGGCTCAACAGGCTTTTCTAGAGGAGGCATAAAGGCAGGCTGAGCTTTCTGCTCTAACGGGCTGTTCTCTAGGGAGTCATGACAAGGGGATTCGTTGGTGGGGCTGGGCTCGATGGAATCTGGGGTTCTATGGGAGGAGTTGTCTTCCATGAGGGGACTGCCCTCTAAAGAGTCTCTGTGGCTAATTGTCAAAGAGTCATCTGCCAAGGGACTGAGGGCATCAGAGTCTTGCTGTCTTAAAGACAGCTCTAAGGTTCCATGACGCAGCGTTGACGATCTAGAAGCCGGGGCACCAGTTAAAGATGGGATTAGCTGACCATCAGGGCTCTCCTCATCACTTAAAAAGCTCTCTACAGTCTCTGAGATTCTTTTCGTAAGCTTTCGAGCTTTAGTTGGCTTAGACTCGCCCCTCTTACCAGATATTGACTCACTTGTACTGCGGTCATCTGCAGCCTCGCTGGAGGAGACAGGGAGGGTCATTTCTGTGGATGGCTGGTCGTCAGTGGTCCCCAAACCGGAATCTCCAGATTTGTCCTTGCCTTTCGATTCGTCCCTGACAGCTGTGACAGCAACTGTCGCCCTTGCAATGTGCTGCAAAGCACTTTTGGGAGACAGAGGTAGACACTCTGGGCTGGTGCCTGGTGTAGCTAAGCCCTCGTGTTTTAAGCTGTCCTCAGAGCTCAAGTGAGGAGTCACGTCACCTGGACTGGCACTTGGAGAGTCTGCCACACCTTCATGCTTTAAACTATCAGAGCTATCGCCATTCTGAAAGTCTATGGTTTCTGTTACATCTGACAAAGGTCTTGGGCTACTTTGTTCACCCTTCTCTACTTGGAGCTCCTCTGTAGCACGTGTAGGTGCAGGTGTAGCATCCAGCGAAATTTCCTTTTCAGAGTACTTGCTGGTCGGTACTTTGATGCTGGATTTGGTGGGTTGTACGTCAGTTGTCTGTTCAGTTGTTGCAGCGGTGGATGATTTGACTTCAAAAAGCCCTGACTTTCTCTTGGAGGGATCCTGCCCAGTCTGGAATGCTTTCATGAGGTCTTTTACCGACATAGTCTCCTCAAGTTTTTCCGCCTCCGTTTTGGGGGACTTGGGTGAGCCCTGTTTAGTTTTAGGACCTTCTTTGGGCTTTGGAGAGGATTTGTTCATCACAGGCAGCTGTGAGGGTTTGCTGCTCGTGACGTTGCGCCCCTTTTGCTCTGCCTCTACTTTCTGTTGAAGAGCTTTGACTTTGTCTTTAATAGAGCCAATGGGAGTTTCCTCAATTACTGGGGATACCGGTGACACCGGGGCAGGATCTGTGGGGGCACTTAAGAGCGAGCTACTCTCTGTCGGTTCTTCTGCCTGGCCCTGTTCCTTTCCCCTCCTCCTAACTGGCTTTTTGACATCCCCAGCAGGGGCTTTGGTTTCCAGTGCCTTGGTTTTGGCAGCAGGGATTTTGCTGTCCTGCGCTTTCGCAGGGGAGCCTTTGCTCTCCTGTGGTTTTGAAGCTGGGGTTTTGGAGTCCTGGACTTTAGTAGGTATGACTCTTTTACCACCTTTGCGCAGGATGACCTCAGTGGATTTATCTTCGACGACCTTGACCTCAGCTTTAGCACTGGAGCCATCAGGTATTTCCAGGAGGTACTCTTTGAGTTCCCCAGTCATGTGTGAGGCCATGCCAGATATGTCCTTGATGGCTTTTGGTCGGGGAGTCCCTCTTTTGACTCTGGTTTCACGTAGCAAAGGTTCCTGGCTCTCCAAAGCAGCCATCTTTTTGGCCTCCTCTATCTCACAGTCTGAAATAAGGACCCATTCTTCAGCCCTTCTACACGCTCTCGCTGCCTCCTCTGCCACCTCACCCTCATATGTTCCGCTTCTAAGAATCTCGCTGACTTTGGCAAGGTCTTCTCTGACCTTCTCCATGATTTCCAGTGGCTCTCCAGGCACCTCCTCAGCCCCTTTGGCTAGACTTCCCCTGTCTATGGAACTGGATTTGTCTGCAGAGTCTGTTGTCAAAATGGCGGTCATTTTGATCAGGTCTTGTTTCATCTCCGACACCTCGTAGAGGAGGTCTGGGCTTGCAAGAGCCGAGGAGTCTCGAATCAACTTTGTTTTCAGGATCGATGACTGCGTCAATGTTTCAGTGTCTTCGTCATCTTCCATTTTGGAAAAGTGTCAATTAAGGAATAAAAAAAAATAAAAAATTAAATGAAAGGAGACAGACATTGGAGAATGTGGTCAGGACAGGAACAGCATCAAGTGTAAGGAATCAGGGGTCACAGAAGGGGAACTACAGAAGGGTCTCATCAAAGGATCGTGGGGTCTCAGGGGCAAATGCTGCAGCAAACCAAAAGCCAACTAAACCATACCAATGGGAAGGGAATGAGCAGGAAATAACTTGCTTATAAACAGACAGCACACACCCACACTCACAATACAAAAGCATAAACAAATTCTAAAATAACTATGGAGAACTACCAGACAAACGACAAGCCACACCAGACACCCACAGACATTAACCAAGGACAAGTAGACAAGGACACAAACAATAGGGACAGGAACATAGGCAAAACATCTCAAGATTGGTCAACATGTAACATGTCTACAGAGAGAAAGAAGGAAAAAAGGATTTTAAAAAACAGGTCAGAAAGCTGCTCTATCTTCAAGGGAAACCAATCATAGCAAACAACATACATAATGGATTTCTGTGCCCTTGGTAAATTAGCTTAACATACCATTTATTCTAGTTTATTGCTATTCATTAATACAATACCAAATAATACAAATAAAGAACCTAATAAAATAAAATAAAAGTTTCTCAATTCAGTTTAATTATTAAAGAAGGTATCTGGTTTCTCCACGTATCCTGTTACTGAACTAAATTCAACAAATAGATCAACGAAATAAACTCAAGAGGAAATCAAATTCATAAGTAGCAACAGTATATCAAATCAAACTCATGGTTTAGTGAAAATACCTTCTAGATAAATGTAAGTAAACCATCAAGCCAAAATAATATCTAACATATACAAATACATAAACACACACACACAAACACCCGCATACACACCCAAGTAAGACAAGTTATTTCCATGCAAAGCAAAGGGGATTATTGACATGCAGCCTTTGGTAAAATGTGAGTGGAGAAAATAGAATTATTAAAAAGCTCATGGACTAAACTAAACTTTTAAGATTGTAACTTTCTGTCACTGAGATGTATCGTAAACAAATGACCTCTCACATTGCAAGGAAACTAATGTAATGTATGCCAATTGAATACCACCAAAGTAGGTATACATTATTAGCTATGTTCTAAAACAAAAACATACATGAATCCGTTATCAAATCTACAGAGTGAATTCATGTATGAACGATGTTTTGAAGTTATACACACGAAACCTTATTTAGGCTAACGTCAGGCTAACATTCTGTAAATGACACAGTGGCACCAGGTATACAATGTATTAACATATCCTGGGGTACATGTCAAATATACTTCCAATGCCAGGAGGCGAAGGGAAACTATCAAAAACGACAAAAGCAAGGAGGGACGGAAGGAAGGAAGGGTCTTAGTAGGTAGGTCATCTACAGTTGCCGGGAAGTCTCTACAGGTCAACAATACAGGGAGGACCTCTACCTTGTCACATAAACATCACCACTGTGTACATGGGATTGGATTATGTGCATACATGTAGAGTCTGTTTGAGCTCTTTCTCCAAGTGTCGAATGACCAAAACATTAAAAAAAAAAGATTTTTAAAATGAAATACGCATCCGGGAGATGAAATCGTTAACACGAAGACATGGTGCTGTCTGAAGAACCAAAACAAAAGAAGTGATGGGTTATGTGTTGAAAAGAAAAGCGTTGGGACTTGGGTGACAGTTGGGGTGACAGTTTGGTTGTTTTGTTTTTGTGACAAAGACACACATGTGGAACTTAAAGGACTTTGAAAAGCAGCGTGAGGCTTATAGCTTGGCTAGTGAGGGTGAAGCTGGGCATATATGGATCATTCTGGGTATTCACATTCACTGCTGTCATCATAACAACATGTGACTATAATCCGTATAAACAGCATGTCTATTAAGTATTCAGTATCAAAGCAATGTTACTGTATATTAGGTTCATATTGGCATAAAAACATTTAGGTTGAAAAAAGTTAACGTAGCAAATCTTTATAGAAGGTGTTAGTCAATTCAAACAGTTAAGGTATTAAGATAAATGCCTTACATTTCTCGAGTGTCTTGCTGATCTGCAAGTGGAGAATACAGAAAGTCAATCACCATAAGAACATTTCTATTGATTAAGCATGCACACGCTCTATTCCCTGCTTGTGACCGGGGCAGTGAACAGAATGTAGTCCGATTTAAAAAAAGTGAAGTGTGCCCCATCTCTGTAGTCAGGTCTAAACACCCAGAGATGTTAACTTCACGACACTTGACAAACACATCTGTAATTATATAACATCCTTCCATAAAGACACCACTGCACACCAAAGTCAGGCTCTTAGCTCACCACAGGAAGTATATATACACAGGAAGTAGGCTATATACACATACACAGGAAGTATACGGGACAACATTGAGCAGCTCGTGGAGGCAGATATATACTAGTTAGTTCGTTTGGAGAAGCAGAGGCACAGTTTTACCTCTTCATCTGGCTCCAGGTCGGAGTCTGAATCCTTTGGAAAGCAAGAAGCAGCAAGAGGCCGAGACAGAGACACCGAGAGAGAGAGACAGACATGGACGGATAGTGGAGGGAGAGAAAACAAGAGCAGGCAAAGCAAGGTTAGCAGAGCAATGGGTCTGCTAGGTCTGCAGCCAAGTGTGCACTTAGGCAGGTACGCATGTCATGGTCAACCTTATCCGTCTCATAAAGGTTGGGGATGTGTGTTACAGTGTTAGGCAACATCCAGCATCCAACAACACATTATATAAGTTAAGAACATGGAACGTGGATGTGAGTTTAGACAAAACAGTTGTATCTGTGTCTAGTATCAGATACGATTTTATACATGTGTAGATAACCGTTAATAATAGTTTGGCAGGTCTACTTGTATTTTCATTTGCAGGCAAATATCATGCTAGCGCTTAGGAATTTGTACTCATGGACACACAAGCCTGGTTAATTAAAAAGATCTCATCCTAATAAATCAGCTGTGATATTTTTAGTACAGTATGCAGTGTGCGCGTGGGTGTGAATGTGTGGTTATGTGACGGTGTGATGGTGTGAATGTGTGCGAGTGCGTGTCTACCTTGGAGTAGGATGGCAGTGTGATGTTGAGGTTACAGATGGCGTTCTGAGCCAGGCTCCTGTAGGAGCGCGGCTCCTTCATGAAGGACAGGCGGCCGCACGGCTCCTGAGTGTTGTCTCGGATCTGAGGCAGCATTGACCAATCATCAGGTAGGGAATCAACTCTCAACCAATCATCAGGCAGGGAATCAACTCTCAACCAATTATCAGGTAGGGAATCAACTCTCAACTATTAACCAATCATCAGGCAACTGTCAACCATTAACAATGAAAAATTATTAATTCAAACACATTTGAATGAATACTTTTTTTTATAACTCTTCTAGTTTGGGAGCATCAACCTTTAGGATCAGAGTGGACTAGTTGAGAGAATTAGTAGATATTTAGTGATAAGTAGTGCTGCTCACTTTGATAAAGAGAGCTAGTCTGTTCTCTTTGAATGCAAAAAAGCTGAAAAGATGGTGCTGGCCACTTTTGGTGAGAGGGACCAGGTTGCCAAAACAGTCTGCATAGATGGGTTTTCCTTCCAACACCTGAAGAGACAAACAAGTTTTGGTCTGAGGATGAATGCAAGCAGACACCAGACAATGATTTACCTTACATTGAGTGTATCGTTGATCAATATATCAAGAGAGCCTCTCTGAGTGAAAACATTTAACTATTTGTTCCATGTATGTTTAGTCATAATGTACCCTGTTCACCTCTCCCTTCTCCAACCCTCTTAAACCCTCCATCTCTTATCTTGTATATTCTGCACAACCAAATACAGACCCCCCCACACCTCAGGCCAAGTTCACCTTCTCTCCCTTCTCCTCCCTCCTGCTCCCTTCGCCTCCTCCCCTCCCGCTTCCTTCTCCTCCTCCCCTCCTGCCCCCTCCATCCCCCCTCACCTCCACGTCTCTGCTCCGCGCCACCTCGGTGAAGTTCTCCTGCTGCTCCAGGGTCTTGTCCATCTTGTCGTCCGTCATGCAGAAGCAGCGCAGGCGCGCCTCGATGGGGTCGTGCGTCTTGGCGAAGATCACAAACTTGGCCATGTAGGGCACGCAGATGATCTCCCGGTACACCTGCGTGGAGAAGCTGACCGACTCCTGCACCTGTCTGCAGTCGATCAGCCAGAACCTGGGGACCAAACGTCAGGTCAGAGCTTCCTGGAGGAGCTTCCGTGGCCCAGACAACATCCTCGCCAGCACACCCTGAGTCACTTAGTCACAAAGGTCAAGAAAAGACCGAAATCCTGTACAGTCCTGAAAGCGTCTCAGGGTGAAACGGCTGTGTAAATTGTACCTGGCCGACACGTTGGTTGTGAAGGAGACGCAGTCGTTGATGAAGGTCAGGGGTGTGGTGCCTGTAATGTCTTCCCATTGGGCTGGCGTTGTTCCACCTTTGACGGAAACACACACACACACACACACAGCAGCTTCAGATCATGGCGTCCACGTGTGAGAGTGTGTCCAGATGCCTTAGCCCAGCCGCAGACGTGGCGTGCGCGCCCTCTGACCTGTGATGCTGCAGAGCAGCCTGAGCGTGGCCGTGTCCCCCAGGAAGCCGTTGCTGGGGGGCTCGCTGCCGCTCTGGGGGACGGGGATCGTCATGGTGATGGGCTTGTGGAACTTCCTCCGGCGAGGCTCCAGGGTGACGATGGGGCTGAACGTGGCCTTGCTGCCCAGGTGCTTCCTCACCACGTCCATGCTCATTGGCTGAGCCTGGGAACCGGGAGGGGAGGGAGAAGGGGGAGGCATGGATGCTTCAATCACGATGAACTTTTCGTTGTAGTTTCTTTTTGTGTTATGCTTTTAATTAATAAAATGTCATTGAAATGTGTTTTTGTCTGTAGAGTATGTGTGAGAGAGAGAGAGGCAGTGTCCGTGTGTGTGTTTACCTGCAGGCCCACCCTGATCCTCTTGGTGAGCGCTCCCTCAGGGAACACAGCCTGGACCTGCGGCACCACCGTGCTGCTCAGGATGCCCCCCTCCGGACCAATCAGGATGCTGTCCTGCTTGACGCGAGACACCACCGCAAAGTACTGGGGGAAGTCGCGGGTGATGATGCGGCAGATCCTCTTCCTCTCCAGCTCCTCCGGAGGGTCCAGTTCTGGGGGGGGGGGGGGGGGGGGGGGAAACAGCCTGATCAGACAGCCTGACTTGTTACCGACTTCAGGCTGGTAGGGATTTACCAGTTTGTCGCCAAACCCCACCTTGCAGAAAATTATTTCCCCGGCCTCCAACGAGGCCAGGTGTGCCCCGTCTCGGGCTGATGACCTCACAGCCTCTCACCTTCGTCCATGCCGTTGAGGATCTGGTTGAGCTCCTCCTGGGTGTGCTCACAGTGGTGCTCCTTCCAGCTCTCGCCCGTCTCGCTCCTCAGGATCACCAGCTCCCGCTCGCGCCCGCGCAGCGCCGCGAAGTGGGGGATCTCCACGATCACAGGCCTGCCACCGGGGGAGAGGGGCCACCGTCAGCGTGTGCGTGTGTGTTTGGCTGTGTGACCATCAAGTGTTCTTCTTTTTGGACATCAAGCTAGATGAGGTACTAACGGTTCACAATCACAATCACCTGACAGTGTGTGTGTGCAGTGAGAGATACAACCACGCGTGGTAATCATGCTAAACTAAGAGACATCCTTAAAGGGGGAGGAATAGAAATAAACAAGCAAAATCACAAGGAAAACACACGGCACTAAAACATGGACAGCCAACCACGGAAGCCAAAGAAAAAAGGGAAAGCGAAAGATCACACGAACACGAGCACAGTCGACAACCAACACTACAATTAGATCATTTACAAAAATGGGGCACGAGACGCAAGCAAACAAAAAGGCTCAGCACACAAGACACAAACACAACATTCTAAGAGGTGGAATGGAAGGAGGAGCATGGGACCAGCATCCAATGGCGTGTTTCATATACTGCTGTGGTTGTTGTTGTTGTTGTCGTTTGTCCCCTACCCGAGGAATCTAGTCCCTGGCGGGCCGAGCTGGAGGATGCGGCTAACCAAGCTCTCGCCCTCGTTAAGAGGGGGCGGGGCCGTGGGGAGGTGGAGCTTACTGTCCGGCCGCGGCAGCAGGGAGAGAGAGCACACAGAGGGGTTGTGGAGGAGGGGGTTGGGGGGGGTTAGTGGTCAAATGAGGCCGTGAGGTCCCTGTCTGGTTCACACGCTACGGGCGGCTGGCTTCCTGTAGGCCAGAGTGACTGGTTTACACGGTGAGAGAGACCGGTGGTTTGACACATTTTTGGGTGAAAAGTTCCTGCCTTTGTCTTTGGTGGTGACTGGAAGCATTATACGTGAAAGGGGCCTTTAGCAGTCATTGCAGTTACCACCAGAGGGTAGAATACTAACAGGACAGAGGCGCGGTGCCTTGGCACATGGCAAAGCAGATGAGGAGTGAGGTTTCTGTTGGTGGAGATTGTCTGTTAGATAAGACTGCTTGTTTGTGAGGGCTGGTCGGCACAGGGGGTTAGGTAAGAGTTAGAATGCGGCCCGGCTGTTAAAAGAAAACCAAGCGTGCAGAGGTAACAGCCCTGGCTCTGAGGGGGTCGAGAGCAGAGACAGGTTTAGTAAGGCTGGAGGCAGGGTGAAATTAATCTGAGAAACTCAAGGAGGCGGAAAATTACAATATCAGCTTCTCACGCACACGGTACAGAGATGAACTAGCGCGTTCCAGTCAGTCCTGCTTTGTGTCTCACTCTCGAATTGTGTCTCACTCTCTCTCAATTTCAATCCAACACACATCTCTTTTTCACCATCACTCTCGATATGTATCCCCACACACTCCTGATCCCCCAACCCAACCCCGTCTCCCTCCCTCCCTCTCTCTCTCACCCAAGGAACTGGGCTCCAGATGGGCCCCCCTCCACCACGCGGCTGGCCAGGCCCTCCCCCTCCACCATGGGGGGCAGGGAGGCCAGGCGGTGCCTCTTCACCAGGCGGCAGGTGACCCGCGTGGGCGCCGAGCACTTCCGGGGAGGGATGATGATGCGCAGGCCGTTGTGGCGGCAGCCCCGCATGGCTCCGCCCCTGGCGTCCACCATGAAGCTGACCAGGAAGCTGGGGCGGGGGAAGAGGAGGAGGGAGAGGTGGGTGAAGAAGAGGAGGAGGGGGCGGGGAGAGATGGAACAACGTTGGTCGAGAGGGCGATGACGCATCGCCTTTAACCAATCGCGGTGACGCTTGACAGTTTCACACCCTCATGCAAAGCCACGCGCTTTTCAACAGACGGTGAATGAGGCGGGCGTGATTCCGACACCACTTACTGAGTGAGCAGGATGACGTGGCCACACGGTGAAACCAGGATGTTATGGTTTAACAAACGACCCATTAAAACATGACTCTGACACATACGAGACGGGACCAGCACAATGTCAACACGGTTAAGAAACACACACATTACTTGGGGGCAAACGGTGAAACTCCACTTAAAATGGCCGCCATGAGCCACCAATGATGATGAGGACGAGAAGAGTGCCTTTTCTAAACCTTTAGGCTGTGACTTGAGTCAACTTGGCCAAAGGAAATGATGATAGAACACAAACATATGTTAATGGAGACAATCTCACAAGACCTTTTTAAATGACCAAACGTATGACTATATCTTCAACCTTCTGCGTCTCTTGATATCTCTAGGTATTCCTGCCATGGGCCTACACAGCTCTGAATATTATGTGAACTTCCTTTCAGGAGATTCATCAGGATTCCAGTTCACGATTCTGAACGAGTCATTCTCTGTCAGTTCTTGAGATGGAATAGCATCTCACTTCCTGGACAGAGAGATGAGATGGAATCGAGCCCAGCTTGGCAAAGCAACAACCCTTGACTGATAGCAGAGAGGCAGAGAAGGTATGAGACTGTGACACACACACACGCACGCGCACACACAGGCCTCTGAGAGGAGAACACAGTGTCAGAGGAAGAGGAGGAGTGAACCAGGGTGCAGAGGGTCACCTGCTGTCTCCATGGTCATGGCACGGAGAGGAGCGGCTGAAAGCAGAACACACACCCCATGAGAGAGAGGGAGGGATGGAGGGAGAGAGAGAGACACACACAGACACAGAGGGTGGGAGAGAGACAGAGGGAGGGAGAAAGACAGAGAGACAGGGAGAGAGACAGAGGGACAGAGGGACAGAGGAAGAGAGAGAGAGAGAGAGAGAGAGAGAGAGAGAGAGAGAGAGAGAGAGAGAGAGAGAGAGAGAGAGAGAGAGAGAGAGAGAGAGAGGAAGACGTACGGGTACAACCAGGGACAAACGTTTCCAGAGCTATATCACCAGAGCAGACAACATCAAAAGAAAATGTGGACCAGAAACAGCGACTTGGGACACAGAGAAAGAATCCACTCCCCCCGACCCTTCCCACCCCTGGACATGACAAGCTCCCACTTCCGAGGCGCGGGATGAACGTGGTCAAGGTTCTGTGGATAAAGCCTCGATTCCATGTCCCTCAAGTCAACCCCTCAGTATGTGACAGAAACTACAAGAGATGATCTAAGAGAGGAGGGGCGTGATTGAGCGCGTGCCTGAGTAAGTGTGCGTGTGCTGATCGCTGCAGTGCCGGCTGTGCTTACCCAGAGTGGACAGGGCTGGAGGACAGGGCCACGTTGTCCAGGTTCTCCGTGCCCCAGCTCAGGCGGTACGAGTCCCTCTCGTTGTCCCGGGCCAGGGACGAAACCTGCCCGACGACAACAAGACAAAAAACACTCGTCAGGGGGCGCGACGCCGACGATATCTTCCGCAGCATTTCCAGGTGGACCCCGTCTGGTATTGTGGACATGCCCCCTGTGGCTCCCAGCTTCCTGTGTCGCTGGGGTAGTGAGGTGACGTGTGTCTCTGCTGAGTCAGCAGCTCCGCCTTACCTGCTGGCTGCTCAGCAGTTCCTCCATCCCCCCGCCGTGTTTGGGGGAGTAGTAACCGTGGTGACTGGGCGTGAACGACCTGTCGGAACTGAGAAGCGGGGGAAAAGGGTGAGACCGTGGCCACGGTAACTGAAAGCGTGGCTACGAAGTATACCGCTTTGGGGGATTTAAGAGTCGCAAACTGCCAGTCGTAAAGCGGCCACGACTGTTGCAAACAGTATTTGCAACAATACACGCAATATCTGATACCTGATATATCTGATAGTAGGGAGTCAGGTGGCTGAGCGGTTAGGGAATCAGGCTAGTAATCTGAAGGTCGCCAGTTTGATTCCCCGGCTGAGCCAAATGACGTTGTGTCCTTGGGCAAGGCACTTCACCCTACTTGCCTCAGGGGAATGTCCCTGTACTTACTGTAAGTCGCTCTGGATAAGAGCGTCTGCTAAATGACTAAATGTAAATGTAATGTAATGATACGTACCTTTGTATTCTACTACGTGAGCATGGTGAGAAGGAGAGAAGGGAGTTAGTCAAGCCGAGATCAGCCCTGTTCCTGCTGTGGGTATGCATGCATGCGTGTGTATGCATGTATCTGTATACAGCATCTTTGGGTGTGTATGCATAGTACGTTTGTGTGTGTCTGTGTGTATGTGTGCGCACGTGTGTATGCATGTGTGTGTCTGTTTGTACAGCATGTCTGTGTGTGTGTGTTTACCTGTCG
Source organism: Hypomesus transpacificus (assembly GCF_021917145.1). Classification (NCBI taxonomy): domain Eukaryota; kingdom Metazoa; phylum Chordata; class Actinopteri; order Osmeriformes; family Osmeridae; genus Hypomesus; species Hypomesus transpacificus. The sequence continues at coordinate 861,323 of NC_061084.1, forward strand.
CTGCGCCCCCCCTCCAGGCTGTAGCGCAGGTAGTTCATGCCATCCAGGTACTGCCCGGGCAGGGAGTCGTCCCCCAGCTCCCTCAGGTCCTCCGCCCTCAGGTACTCCCCCCCGTCCCCGGTCATGGTGTCGTCACCTGGGCCACGCGCACAGGGAGAGAGGGGGTGGTGTTGGAGAGGCGACATGTTCGGGTCTCGGTGGAGATGTTTTGTGGCCGGCGCTACTCTATGCACACCTGACAGCTGTCCTCGACTCACACGCAGGGAGCGCACACGCAGGGAGCGCACACACACACACACACTAAGCGCATACACACAGGCGAGAGAGCAAATTTCTCTCTCATCTCTCACACACAATCTGTTTCTCTCTCTCTTGCTCACACACACACACACACACACACACGCAAACTCCCTCTCACAAACACATCACCAGATAAAAGCATATTCTTGGAATGAAGCACTATGTCACAGGAAGCCTTGGACACAGGTACCCTCTACAGTGAGCAGGCAGCAGATTCCCAGTGAGCTGGTGTCCTTCAGACAACGCTGTGACCACTACCGATCAGCAGGGGGCGGAGCCAGCGCGAGAAGCCTGTCTAGAGCATGACATCTGCTTCCAAATGCAACCTTCCTTTCCTTCTTCCTCTGGGGAAAAATAACTGTTTTCAGATCAGGCTGGATTGGTTCAAGGTGGGTAGAGGGAACCAGTTGAGACCGGTTGAATCCATGTTGGATCAGTGGAAGACTGGGGGGGGGGGGAGGATGCATTGTGAACTCAAGCGAGGCCGGCCGGCCCAGCAGAACAACACAGTGAGACATACTGTAGCATGGGCTGATGGCAAGAGCACACTGGCTTCCTGGGGAGGGAAGAGTTCAAACAAGGATACATTGTTACAGCATTACACCTCGTTATTGTTAGCCTGTTTTTAGCTGCTGTGTTGGGGTTTGGTGTGACTGAATGTAGGTAAGTGATGGGCCATCGTGGACGGCGATGAAGGTAAACTGTCAAAGCAGAAATCCATGCTTCCTTAGTATGTTTACAAGAGCTTTGGGTGGGAACAATTGTCCCGGAAGTTTCCCAAAAACAAACAGCGATCCTTGATGACTAAATAAAAAGAGCTCTTAAAGAAAGGTTTGGCTTGCGACTATTTAAGGGCCTACAGAAATACTGGAGATAAGTGTGGCTTGACTCACTGAATCCAGTATCTGTGGGGGGGGGGGGGGGGGGGGGGGGGGGAACCCTGAAACAGCAGGAGTTTCCAAGGAGCTTAACTTAGCTGCACTTCAGGGTTCTCAGATATCAACAGTACCCCAGGCCCAACGCATCTTTATGTTCGCAGTCCCTTCATTCTGGGGATTAGAACTTATCTTTGAAGTCAAAGTCTTGTTTATGTTGCTAGCTTGAAAGGTTTGGACCCTCCAGGGGGGCTGAGTGAAGCTCATGCACAGAACGCATCACTGGGTTTTGTGTTGGAGAAACCAAAGAACTAAGAAATAATTTTCATAGAACATTCCCCGGAGAAGTTCCCAGGAGAAGTTATCTGGGTGAAATCATGACAGAAATACTGATGTGTATTTATAACATAACTGAGTACAGTGGTTGTCAGTATGAATATAGGCCAGGAATATAGGAGTACTCTACAGTAAGCTATAGGTGTTCCATCCAACATGACCCTCTGAATATCAAATCACACACCATGCTGTATTCCTGGTCAGGAATCAGTAATTCAGGTTAATGTTAGAATGTGACAGAATGTTATTTTACTATGCTACCTAACACCATGCGATTGACCAGAGCAACCCTGCTGTGACACACCATATTATAGTATCCACAGCAACCCTCCACACACAGCCCACACACTGCCCTGGTGTACCTTCCATATCCATGGAGTCATCCGACAGAACATCATCCTCATTCTGTTTCAACACTGAGGGGTACATAGCACAGGCAGGTCACTAGCCACTTCTACAACTAGCGAGTAGTGTAGAGGAAAACCCTATAGGGTTGCCACCGTAGCCTTAGCGCCAGGGCTAAGGCTAACTTGGGTGCTAATACAGTATGTCAAGCCAGTAAATCATGTCGCGTAACTGGACTGAGCTAGCTGGGCTAGCGTGTTTAGCCCATGTGGCTACACATGGTTGGGATGCCAGTGAAAGGTCTGTTCCATTTCGAGTGTAAGTGTGTCTGTTTGTGTGCGGGTGTGTGTGTGTACTTGCATGCCAGAGTGTGTGTGTGTGTGCTTGTGTGTGAGAAGATCGAGTGTCAGACTCACCTTCCTCGTCTGAGACGTCCAGCACCTCAGTCATGGTCTCAGGGACGTTCAGCTTGTGTTTCTCAATCACCGTCTAGACGCCATCAAGGAAAACACCATGGATTCAAACACCCAGTCTAGCCGAGTGAAAGCTCAAACACAGCCTCCTTACTGTGTCACACGGTTCGTATTAATACCCTCAAAGGGGCAAAGCTAAGTTCTGTCATGTTGCAGCTGATGGCAGTAGGACAGTTACAGGGGTTTGGACTGAGCAGGACTATAACGCGTGGTCACAGGAACCACGAGAGCGACTCACCGTCGTCGTGGTAATGATTTCCTCAGTGACGACCCTCAGGGTGTCCACCACGGAGATGTAACCCAGGCGACGGGCGATGGCCAGAGCAGTGTTACCATTCTGGAGGACAAAACACGCACACGAGAGAGAGACAAGCAGACAGAGAGACACAGAGTGACAGAATGAATGTATGCACAAGACCTAGGGCACAGTATGTTCTGGAATATATGTGTGTCAGCAAGAAGGGCGCGTGTCTGTGAGTGTGTGTCCTATCTCCGCGTATGCATGTGACCTCTGTTGTGTCTTGTTTCCGTGTGTGTGTGTGTGTGTGTGTGTGTGGACAGATGGCGGTGCCCACCACAGTGATGGCGTTGGGCTTGGCTCCGTGCTGCAGCAGCACGTTGATGATGTGTGTGTTCCCTTGCTGGGCAGCCTGGTGCAGTGGAGTGTATCCATTCTGGGGAGACAGAAACACACCACTCATACTGAGCCGACCTGAACACACGCTGAGGCAAGAGATGCAGCACATCGATGTACTGGACACGAGCATAGAAAATCTTACATTGAGCTCATCTACAGACATTTCATCGACGTGCTCTGTATTGTGTCTGAAGGGGCAGCCTAGATTAATGGAGTTTGTTTGTCATCCAGGAAGTGGAGATGCGACCAGGACCGGGACGGAAGGCCTACCTTGGTCTTGGCGTTGACGCCGGCGCCGTTCTGCAGCAGGAAGTTCACCATCTTGGCGTTGCCGTAGTGACACGCCACAATCAGCGGACTGTAGCCCAACTGCAGGAGGGAAGGGGGGTCATCACAGTCAGCCATGAACAGACACCAAACACGTTGCGGGCGAGAGGGACATCTCCGCGGAGCGACGCGCGGATTGGGCGACGTGTCCCCGAGCGGAGCGGCCAGTCACCGCGGCGGCGGCGGCGGCGGCCCCTACCTTGGTCTGGTGGTCCAGGTCAGCGCCGCTCTTGGCGAGGATCTCGGCGGCGGCCACCCTGTCGTCCTGGGCGGCCAGGTGGAGGGAGGTGAGGCCGCTCTGAGGGAGGGAGAGGAGACGAGGGCTGAACCATACACATGCAATACCAGACACTGCCTGTCCCTTCCTGCTGGGTGGCTGGTCTCCCCGGTCAGACTGGCAGCATTCTGAGGCCTGCGTGTCCACTACAGCGGAGCGGAGCAGCGCGGAGCGTCGGCTTCCAATCCATTTTTTATGAAACCGGGCGTTGGCCCGGTGCGCTCCCACGATGCCCTACACCAGCGTCGAAGCCCGGTTTCGTTGAAAAGGAATTCAGCTCCGCTGTAGTGGACACGCACCGTAAGGCGTGCGCGGGGGGGGAGACAGAGGAGATGCCGGAACCTTCTCCTGCTCACACACCACCTGTTCTGAGAGATGTGAACAGCCCCCGAGGTGAGGGTTTGTTGTGCAGTGTGTGTGTGTGTGGGACGTGTTGGGTGGTACAGCTGGGTGAGGAATGTATGTGTGTGTGACGTGGCTGACAAGGCAGACCTGCCCGTGCTGGGGGATACAGGAGGGTGAAGAATGGGTGTTCTGGCCTCGTGTCACACATCAAAAGGTTGTTTGTCAATCTTTCTTTCTCACACACACCTTTTTAGAAGGACGTTATGAGGAAGGCCAATCTGCTTGCCTGAAGACAAAACTGTGTGGTAAATGGGGACTGTTCTTTGACTGGTGACAGCCAGCCTGATTTAAAGATGTGTGTGTTTGTGTGTACGAGAAAGGGACCAGACAGGGACCTCATTAGCCAGGAGATTGAGTATGTGTGTGTGTGTGTGTGTGCGTAACAGGGCCTTTACTGTGGCACACAAGGCCAGACAGCTTTGGTCCCCACTGGAATGAGTTCACCTACAGACCAGAGGAGCCTCCAAACTGCTCCCAAAATAGCCCGGATGTTTCCTCATCTGCCTCAAATCTAGTTATCTACTCCCTAAGCCACAACATACCCCCTTAATGTAGTCCAGCTCACGACTGATGAACTCACTTTAAGTCTCCAAACATACACAGCTCCTACAGAAGGCCTCTGCTTAAACCAGAGTCCTCAAATGGGGAACACAGCATTGGAAAACCTTAGTACAGTATACAGTTTGTGTCGTCAACTACTACTCCCATTTAACCTGACAACGTTGACTTGGTGAGTCAGTACTAACTGGTTGGGAACTTGCGATCCTTAAATTTCTCATTCCTCTGCGAAATGAATGGCGTGGCCGAAAACGCAGACGGCCCCCAAAGATGGCGGCGTGTCTAAAGCACCTTGGTGGGCGTGTCTAAAGCACCTTGGTGGGCGTGTTGACGTGGGCGCCCTTCTCCAGCAGCAGGGCGGCCATGTGGGCGTGGCCCTCCTGGGAGGCCAGGTGGAGGGGCGCCACCCCCTGCTTGGTCAGGGGGTTGGTCTCGGCGCCGTACTGCAGCAGCACTGTGGCGATGTCCATCTGGTTCTTCTTGGCGGCGATGTGCAGCGGGGTGTAGCCGTTCTGGGGGAGGGGGGTGGGGGGACACACACAGGTGTAAGGCGCACGCATTCTGTACACGCACACGCCATCAAGCGTGGACTCACTCACACACACACGGAGAGAACCCCCCACTCTTCCACGGCGGGCTGACCCCCGCCTGTCCTCCCAGCTCCAGGGGAGACGGCGTGGAGGGTCTCACCTTGGCCGTGGCGTGGGGGGAGGCCCCCTTGTCCATGAGCAGGAGCGCCACCGTCTGGTTGTCATAGTGCGCTGCCACGTGGAGAGGGGTGAGGCCGTTCTGGAAGGACGAGGGTGAGTGCAGGTGGATTAGACCAGCGGTTAACTCAGCAAGCAGCCGTTAGGAGAGGTCAACATACACACACACGGTTGGTCAGAAGGGTTATGGAGAATAGAACTGCTTGTTAATTTGAATTAAGCAATACGTTTCTTATGTTATTTTATATTGAAGAGCAAGGGCTAGGGTTGCTAGGAGGTTCTTTGGGAGGGTCCTTATTAAAAAAGGAAGAGAGCAGATTTGAAGAAAATAATATTTCTGCTTATCTGTCTTTCCTAAAATAAAGAAACAAAAAGTTAAGTTAATAAAATCAAGCAGACAGCTTACTTGAATTAAACTATGCTTACCGGTATTCTTGAAGTCAACATTGCCTCAATACAGAAATACCAAAGCAATTTAAATATACTGTACACCCCGGTAAAAGTTGAATTATGAATTAGTTTCATCGACACATTTTTTGGAATACAACTAAGTGAGTGGAGGTAATCCTACTTCCATGCATAGTTCTAATTCAAACCTGAATCCAGTCTTGGGAGATGAGGCTTACCTTGCCAGCAGAGTCTGGAGGAGCGTGACGCTGGAGCAAAAGTTTGGCCACATCCAGGCTTCCGTACTTGGATGCCACATGCAGGGGAGTGAACCCTTTCTGTGTAGAGAGACACAGACGCACTGCATCACTTGAAAGACAAAGGACCGCTGCATTTTACACTCCTTAAATGCCACACACACACAGACACACACACACACGTATATAGGGCCACCCAGATGAACACATAAAAACAGCGATAGAGCTGCTAGTCGCAGATAAAAACTGTGCAAACAGTGCAAAAAATACTGCAGACACATACAAATATATAATTAAACAACCAGCAAGACAATCAACACTGGGGAAATGTCACTGTGCACCAACAAAGATGATGCAACCTGCTGTAATCGCCCAAACCCATTCTGGGTCCACCTGCACAACGTTTCCCTCTGCGATGTACGCTAACATCCCCAGCACCACCAGGGGGAGCTCCTGAGTCATGCTCTTCTGAAGAGAAACTAGCCGCTCTGATTGGTAGAGAAACGAGCCACTCTGATTGGTACAAGTGGTCTGTTCCCGGTCACATGACTAGTGTGTTATTGACCCAGCCCCAGAAAAGGGAGGGAACCCTTTGTTTGTAAAAAAGGGACAATTATTTCTGATACACCTCATAGCAGAGGCATGGAATGTTCTGGAGGATATTTATAACAGTAGCAGAGATTTACAACAATAAGAGCAGCTACAGAACAGAAGAAAAGGACATTAGATGATTATCTTATGGCTTGAAATCATTATTTGATGAAGGATACGTAGACGGTGGGGATGGGGGTGTGGGGGATGGTCTGAGAGGCAGGTTGTCAAACATGATGTCTCTCTCAGCACCATTGTCTCTCTGATGTGTTTCTCCCCACAGCTGAGACCACACCCATCCCGCCGAGGGAAAGAGGAGGATGGGAGAGGAGAGGAGGCGAGGGGAGAGAGAGAACAAAGAGAGGGGGAGGCAGAGACCTATCCTTTGCAATTTCACTGCGCCATAAACTCTGCTTTGTGTTAGTACCCTGAGCACAGGAATACATCAGGACTGATGCATTGTGCTGACTGAGAATCCATAGATGATAAATGTAAATCCTGAAGGTGTCATCACGCTCCTCAATTAATCTCTAAGGTAATGTTTCACAAGACTCAGTACCACCTTGCTGCTCATTTTAGTGCCAGAATACAGGTGTGCTGTACAGGTTTAGCAATCATCCATCAAATGAGATATTGTCCTAGATGTGTGTGTAATGGCATGTGTTTGTAGGTATTGTCCTATATCACGTGTGTGTATCTAGTGTGTGTGTGTGTCTCCTCCTCCTCCAAACCTTGGTGGCCAGCGAGTGTGAGGCCCCGGCCTCCAGCAGCACCGAGGCCGTCTCCAGCTGGCCCTCCCGAGCGGAGATGTGCAGGGGGGTGTAGCCGTTGGTGGTGGAGGCGTCAGGGTGGGCCATGTGCTGGAGCAGCAGCTGGACAATCTCCGTCTTGCCCAGGCGAGACGCGATGTGGAGGGGAGTCTGGTCCTCCTGGGGGGGGGGGGGGGGGGTGAAGGTCAACACATCAACACCATTCTATTGGACTATGTCAAGTTACAGATTAGAATGGGGTTTAAGGAGCCTTGAATGAAAACCTTGTGTGTTTCTGGTCTGGTAGGTGTTTCTATAACTGGTCTGGTAGGTGAGGTGTTTTTATAACTGATCTGGTAGGTGGGGTGTTTCTATTCTGGTAGGTGGGGTGTTTCTTACCCTGGCTCTTGCATCCACCATGGCTCCATTCCTCAGCAGACATCTGACCACCTCCACCTGCCCAGCCCTGGCTGCCATGTGGAGCGCCGTCTCCCCACGCTGAACACACACACACACAGATGCAGGAGTCAGACTCTAAAACAGTCATGTTGGCGTTATTGGTGGTGTACTCCAGACTCACTCAATATCATCATTTCAAACTTGATATCAGACACCCGCACACAGACAGACACACGGTGTCTGTGGTCGTCTCCACTCACTATGTTGCTGACGTCGGGTGAGGCTCCGTTCTGCAGCAGCAGCAGGACGATGTTGAGGTGACCCATGAAGGCTGCTACATGGATGGGAGTCAGGCCAGACTGGAGGGAGGCAGGGAGGGAGGGAGGGAGAGAGGGAGAGAGGGAGAGAGGGAAGGAGGGAGGGATGGAGGGAGGGAGGGAAAGAGGGAGGGAGGGAAAGAGGGAGGGAGGGAGGGAGGGAGGGAGGGAGGGAGGGAGGGAGGGAGGGAGGGAGGGAGGGAGGGAGGGAGGGAGGGAGGGAGGGAGGGAGGGAAAGAGGTATTAGTGACATTCGAGAATAAATAAACATCTGCATTTCTGTAACGTCTGCTCTTGGTTCTTCAATCCACTCGTCAGGTCTGTCCTATTCAGTGTGTGTCCACGTGTTGGGGAGGGGCCTACCTCTGTGATGGCCTGGATAGAAGCTCCATACTTGACCAGCAGCTCCATCACCTTCACTCTGTTCTTCTTACACGCTATGTGCAGAGGGGTGAAGCCGTTCTGCAGGACACACACACACACAGACACACAATCAAACAGCAGGAATCCGACACACCAACAGGGACATGTTGATGTTGACATGCTATGCATGAATGGTGGTGATAAAACTGTGTGTGTGTGTATGCATGTGTTCTGTACCAGCGCCCTGGCGTTGGGGTTGGCTCTCTTGTCCAGCAGCAGCTTGGTGACCCGGTAGTGTCCACAGTGGGCCGCCACGTGCAGCGCCGTCAGGTAGTCCAGCGTGACATCATCAACAGGCGCCTGGTGCTGCAGGAGGTGTTTGACGCACTCCACGTGGTCCCCCTGCGCTGCCATGTGGAGAGGAGACAGACCGTTCTACACAGAGAGAGAGAGAGAGAGAGAGAGAGAGAGAGAGAGAGAGAGAGAGAGAGAGAGAGAGAGAGAGAGAGACAGAGACAGAGACAGAGACAGAGACAGAGACAGAGACAGAGACAGAGACAGAGACAGAGACAGAGACAGAGACAGAGACAGAGACAGAGACAGAGACAGAGACAGAGACAGAGACAGAGACAGAGACAGAGAGACGGAGGGGTTTAGCTGGAAAGGAAGTCTTTGTACATGTGTATGTACTTTCGGTGTGCAGACGTTCAGACTGAATGTGAAAAGGTGTGTGTGTTGGTCTGCGTGTATATCCACCTTGGTCCTGGCCAGCATGGGAGCTCCTCTCTCCAGCAGTAGCTCCACCGCAGGGTCATGTCCACTCCGGGCTGCACAGTGCAGGGGTGTGAGGCCGTCCTGCAAAACAAGCGCACATGCACACACACGGCACCGTCACCATCAGGGGGGGAAATATGCGCTTGGTGTGTCAAAAGCCACCTCGCCTACACTGTTCACTTCTGGGCACACATCGTATGCATGTGCACGCACGCACACACAAACAAGCATTCAAACAAATCCTCACCATTCCAAAAATAAAAAAGGAGGTCAGACAGGCCATCTACCATCAAGCTCAAATAAACCTCCAACCCAACTTGCGTAACCACGCTACTACGGCCTGCTGTTTTGGCAGAGCTTTGGTTGGCCTTTGTTGTTGTTGTTTACTCGTTGTTGTTTACAGGCAGCAGGCCGGGGATAATCCATCATCAGGATGTGCCAGGGAACAGCAGCTGGGGTGATGCACCTCCACTGTCCTGACCAGGACCTTAGCCTTGGGACAGGGATGACTACTGTCCCCAGGGCCACCCTTGGCACAAACTAAAAAGCCACCTGCTGTTCTAAGATGCCGCACGGATACAGGGGGCTCGTGTGGCGCTCCGACACCTGACTCAAGACCGGACAGGAAGTGTGTCTAACGATGAGAAGTCTCATTTAGTGACAGAGCTTTTCTGACAACGGTAAAGTGGTACGGATCAGTATTTGAAGAGATGAGGGGAGAGAAGCGATTGAGGAGAGGATAGGTGGGTTAGGAGGGTAGGTAGAGATGGAGAGGGTAGGTGGGTTAGGAGGGTAGGTAGAGATGGAGAGGGTAGGTGGGTTAGGAGGGTAGGTAGAGATGGAGAGGGTAAGTGGGTTAGGGGGGTAGGTAGAGATGGAGAGGGTAGGTGGGTTAGGAGGGTAGGTAGAGATAAAGAGGGTAGGTGGGTAGGTAGAGATGGAGAGGGTAGGTGGGTTAGGAGGGTAGGTAGAGATGGAGAGGATAGGTGGGTTAGGAGGGTAGGTAGAGATGGGGGGAGTAGATGAGGTGAGTGGGTGGGGGAGTAGGTAGAGAGGGGGGATGAGAGGAGGGGTGAAAGAAAGCACAAGGTGATTGAAAGAGAAACCATCAAGGACACAGATGATACCAGGCAGTGCATCCAAACAAAGCTTTTTCACAAGGTTTTTCTGCAGACTCACAAACCCACTGCTGGGTGCTCACACTAACAGGATGAGTTCTACACTCTCTGACACGTACACACTCACCAAGGCCCCCTTAACAAACAAGGGCATGGAAACGCACACACACACACTCAATACTTGCTTCAGATGAAATGTCAGAAGAAAAACTAGGCTCAAGGCTGAGTTTGATGCTCTGTCCTGACAGGAACACTGTGAAATCACGGTCGAGCATACAATCCACACACGTGCCTAGCATATTACCACAGAGTGTGTGTGTGTGTTGTGGGATGTGTGTGTTTGATGAGTGTGCGGAAGAAAGGTGTGTGTGTGTTTGTGCGCGCGTGTGGGCGGGAGGGAGCGGGGGACTCACTCTGGTTTTGGCGTCGATCTGGGAGCCCCTGTCCAGAAGGAGGCGCACCATGTTGGCGTTGCCCCGCTTGGAGGCCACATGCAGGGGTGTGATGCCGTTCTGGAGGAGGAACCACACACGGAACAAGCTCAGGACGTTCTCCTCCCGAGGAGCACAACCCACGAGACGAGCTCAGCACATTCCCCTTCACGGCAAACACGGAACATTCGAACCGACAGTGTGCGTTTCTGTCAGGGTGTGTTGGGGCGGAACACATGAGTGCCTCGTCATAATACATCCGTGCTGACACAGCGCTCTAGATCTTTTCTAAGGGTTGGTTTCTGCAGTGTCATGCTGGCACCCAGCCGACGTCCTGGTGAGTGTGAAATCCTGGAAGCTAAACGGGCTGAGCCTGTGGGTCTCAGCCTGAGGCACCATGGGAAACAAGGGAGATGATGACTGTGTCATAAACAAACACTAAGTCTGAGAAAGGGAGTCGAAAATTGGAGAAGAAGAAGAAAAAAATCTAATCTTTTCCGTTTCTGCGACTACAGGGGAAAGGTTTCTAGCTGTGCTGGCACTGCTGAGTCTGCGGATATCAGAGTCGTGCTCGTACACAGCCTTAAGAGCCTGAGGAGAGCGACTTGAGTTGATGACCTTCAACTAGTCTTTCAGTTGGAGCCAAACCATTGTCCCTCTTCCTTGGAAATCCTGTGTATACGAGTGAAAGGAAAAGTGCTGAAAGACAACGTTGGAGCAGAGGCCCCCTCCCCTCCCTCCCTCCCTCCCTCCCTCCCTTCCTTCCTTCCTTCCTTCCTTCCTTCCTTCCTTCCCTCCCTCCCTCCACCCCCCCCCCCCCCACACACACACACACACACACACACACACACTCTCTCTCTCAGTGCGTGAGGTTCTCCGCTGGAGTGGGTGGGGAGCCCGCCCACACAGGAGAGCTGGAGAGAAAGAGCTGAGGGGAGGGGGGCAACCGGAGTCAAGAAGCTACATTGTTTGAGAGAGCAGTTAAAGTGCTGACGACAGAGTCTAAAAGGTCTTGCGGAGGTGTGTGTCTGTCAAGTGTTCTTTGGGTTCAGGCGTGTGCCAATGTTCACGTCAGAGTGAGCGTGCGGTCGAGCTGTGACCTAAGACTGGTCGGTGTGAACAGCGTGCGCGGAGTCATGGCTGACAGCCACACGGCAAAAGCAGTTCTGGTCAGGACTGGGGGGGCGGGCGGGGGTTCCTACCCTGGCTGTGAAGTCCACCGCTGCCCCCCGGTTCAGCAGAAGAGTGGCCACGTTCACGTTTCCATAGTGGGCAGCGATGTGCAGAGGTGTGAAGCCACTCTATTGGGGGGGAGAGAGAGGGAGAGCAGGCAGGAGGGATAGAGAGGAGGAGAGGAAGAGAGAAGGAGAGAAAGAGAGATGGAGACAGAGAAAAGGAGACGGAGAGGTCAAACCCCAACTCCAACCATGCCCCTTCATCTTTGACCTTTTCTGCACAACCCCAGCATGCAGCAGTCGCGTTAAGCATCCCGACACAGGTCAACCAAGAGGAGACAAAACTGAAAACATTTCCAAAACTCAAGAAGAACAAAAACCAAGAATGAACATTTGAAGTTCAATTCCAGAAAAAAACGTTACCTTGACAGACACTGATACTTAAACACACACAAACAGATACACCCCGTGCAAGATTAACCCACTGTCCCAATAAGTAATTTACTGCATTTACAAAAATATAAAAAACAAAATATAAAAATGAAGACAATGAAGGCACAGATTATTTAATATTAATGTTGAAAATATTTACGAAAAATAGATACGCTATGCATTAACTATACAATAAATGTACATGACACGGAAGAAAAGACATCATAAATCATATATAATGTATATATCACTATAACACATTGTTTATCAACATCAAAGTGCACTATGTCGACTGTACTTCAGTTATAGTGTAAGGAAGTATGAGAAATCAGAGAGATTTGCAGATCAGTGTGGGAGTACGTGAAATTCTTGCCTTACCTTTCCGTTCTGAAAGTCACGGTCCGATTTAATGTGAAAACATTATTTGACAAAAGTGTGAGGGGTACAGTGGCTACATGATGACAAATACACATTCAAAGCTCAAGAGGAATGATGGAGCAACTCAAAGCAGGCTGGAGGCGTCATGCCTATTTTCCTTTCCACAAAGCAAACTGTCAGCAAAGCAGCTGGATCGTTTTATCGACGTCATTTCATTCCATTATATTGCTGTCTACAGTCCAAAGCATGCTTGTATTGCATGTTACTTCAACATTCATTCGCCGCAAGGTGCGAGCTAAGAATTTCCAGCTCTTGTAAAGCATAAAGATAATATCAAGGTTTTTGTGTTTTTAAATGTTTAACCTATAGCATGCAGCACAGAGCACATAACACCAGTTTGCATTCAATATTTTGATCCCTGTATGTATAAAGACAGATAAACATTCACGTTGGAATCTGTGTCTATACAGACAGACATCCTATGTTACAATTGTAAATTTTACATGTACAGTAAAGAATTCAGTATGGGTCAGATCAGAAATGTCATGGTGAAAAAAGAATAATAGTAAACATTTCAAAAAGAAACTTGGAAACACACTTGTGAGCTCAGGATACCAATCAAACTCCCTGGAAGGAGAAGAATACAGACAGCCCATTCACAGCCCAAACGGAACAAAAACGAAACAATGCTGAAATCAGGAGTGGCAGAGACAGTTGGCAGAGTGTAGGATGAACTAACGAACTGAACGACGCCTGGGCCATTCCGGTCAGCCGCGCATGCTTAAAGGAGGAACAGCGTCAAAACGAAAGAAATAATGAAAAAAAAAAACACAACAAAAAAAGAAAAAGAAAAAAATACACTGGCAAAGAAAAGTGAGGATTCCCAGGATGCAGTGCAGGTGGAGGGAAGGAGGAAAGACTGAGCGGAGGAGGACGGATGAGGAGAGGGATGAGAGCAGCAGAGGGGTGTGAAGGTGTGGTGAGGACCGGGGGGGGGGAGCATATACCTCGGTCGTCCTATTGACCATCATCTGAAGCAGCGGGGACGCACGCGGAAGGGAAACACTCAGTTACTTCAGAACACACAGCAACACAGATCTCACGGCGTCTGTGCCCACATATCTACCCCCCTCCCCCTGTTGGCGGCGTGGCTAGAATGGCACCATTCTGCTTAATACGGGGGCTTTTTTTCTACCTCTCTGGATCCTTTGTGTGGAGCGTGATAATGCAGTACTCTACACAGTCGAAAGTGCACCTGGACATAGTACTTATGTACTAGGGAGGTTTACTGTGACTGACACACGGCTGTGGCAGGGTGAAGAGGGGACACGCGGGGCCATTTTCACAGCTGCCCTCTCTCTGTTTTCATACCCTGTGGACTACAGTAGAGTGTATACTAGTCTGGGTAGGTTACAGGGAGCCGGATAGGATGGTTTTTCATGTCCAGACTAGTTCAGGTCATCGTCAGAGGACTGCAGAGCCGAGGTATCTGGGAAGAACACGCGTGCCAGGGTGCTCAAGTGCCGTCAGAGTGCGCTTGTGTGTGTGTGTGTGTGTGTTGAAGACTCTGACCACCCTCCTGTGAGAGGGTCTGTATGAGTCATGGTAAGGAGCGCTGCATTGACACATCTGAACCAGAAACAGCATTTTATGCCAGCTTACAGTATCCCTTATTATACAACATAGGTACCATACAGTAGAACCTAGTGTATAACATTGGCACTATACAGCATCCCCTATTATATAACATGGGCACCATAAAGTATACCCCATTATATAACACAGGCACATTGTATGGAAACAACAAGCTTCATCTCAACACTGACAGTGCAGGTGGACTGGCTGTGGTGTGCTACAGGACAGGCTGCATACATGTGAACCTGTTTTGGACAGAAGCTTCTCCACGGGGGAGTGTGTTCTGGGGATCCTACCACGTCTCTCACTCTAGCCACGCCCCCAACAACTCTACCGCTGCCCACCCCCACCCACACCCGCCACCCCAGCCCACCTCCCAGCCCACCCCCACCCCTCCCAGACGACTAGACTGAACCTCAGAGCGGCGTCCTCGGACCCCCTGGCTTCCTCCCTCCTCGTGGCCCCGCCTACTCAGCCCTGGAGGAGAGCGTCCAGGGAGGCCACCTCCAGCCTCCCCCCTGGCTAAAGCCCTCCAGGGCGGCGGGGGGGCCACGGAGAGAAGGAGCCACAGGGCGCCAGGACGCCCGAGCGGAGCCAGGACCCCCCCAGGGTACATGCAGACCCTCCATATCAACCCCCCCATCCAACCTGACGACAGCACCCTCCATGCACTGGACACTGGAACTACGCTTAAACACCAGGGGGAGACAGAGAGGCAAACAGGGGGGGGGCATGCGGGAGGGGCAGATAACACAGAGAGACAGAACGAGAGACCCAGTTAGTGGAGAGGCCAGGAGACAGGTGGCAGTCACACAGACACTGAAAGGGAGTGACAGACAGAGAGAGACACAGAGAGAGAGATACACAGACAGACACACATCTACAACAGAGCACAACAGAGTCACATCAAGTCACAGGCAACAGTGGCTCCGTGAGACAGTGCTATACACCCACATCCATTTATCCTTACTGTGCTTTGCACTCAAATCTACTCACTCCCCACATTCTCAACACCTCAATACGCGGTACGCCGAGTGATATGCGTTTCCTAGACGTCATCTCAAAGTACGGCACTCGCTCTTGTATTTCCTAGGGTGGTATAGCAGCAAGGCTCTACCGACTGACAACACACCAGGGCACCACAGCAGATAGGGCATGCAGACCACCAGGGGCCACAGGACGCGGGGAGGGCTCTGGCCTCCGGCCGGGGGCGGGGGGACCCGTACCTTGGACTGCACGTCGGCGTTGTGGTCGTTCTGCAGCAGCAGCGCGGCAGACTTGGTGTCGTCCTTGCGCGCGGCGATGTGCAGTGCCGGCAGGCGCACCTTGCCCTTGGTGTCGTGCTCCAGCAGGATGGACACCACCTGGTTGTGGCCCTGCTGGAGGGCGATGGCCAGGGGGGTGAAGCCGTCCTGGGCGGGGGAAGAAGAAGAAGGGGGGGGGAGGATATATGATAGCAGGGGGATGAACATTGGCACTGGCGGGCTCTCTCATCCACACACACACACACCGTCTCTTTTATATACACACGCGCTCATTCATACACACGTACTCTGTCATTCACACACACACGACACACACACGCGCTCGCGGTCGGTCCCTACCTCCGTGGCAGTGCTCTGGTTGGCTCCGTTCTCCAGCAGGTAGCGGACCACGTCCATGTGGTTCTCCTGGGCCGCCATGTACAGCGGCGTGAAGCCATTCTGCCGACAGAGAACCGCCAACGTCCATGTCAGCTAGCGCTAACACCTCCACACATGCTAACGGCCATGTCAGCTAGCGCTAACACCTCCACACACGCTACCCAGCCCCGTGTGGTTTGACAGGCCATGTTAGCACGAGGCTAACAACACAGCTAAGTGTGCTGCTTCATCCAGTCCAGTTTGAAGGGCAGCACAGACATAAAAGGTAGGGCGCGAAACAGGTGTGTTGGGGTTCGTACCTGAGACTGGGAGTTGATGTCAGCCCCTCGCTTAACCAGGATCTTCACCACCTCGCCCTGCCCCGCCAGTGAGGCGATGTGAAGGGCTGTGTTTCCTTTCTGGAGGGGTTGGGAACACACACAAACACACGCTGTTACGGCCACATGTTACACAAAACACACACAGCAAGAAGGGAGTTCTTCATAGCTGATTCTCACAATGGCATTCAACACTTCTCATTACCAAAACCCATCGCCTCGTCGGAGCGGTGGCATTCATTACCCTCTACGCCCCTGCTGTATTCATCCTCCCTCTACGACCTCCTCATTAATGCCGTTTAGCATTCCCCATTTGAGAAGCTACCACCCCAGACAGGCATATCTCCAGACAGCCAGGGCTCTGGAGGAGGAGATCACTGTCTAAAACTGAGGGGTCTTTCCAGACTGGCACTCCGAATGCCGCCCTGACTCAAAGATAATGGAAAGTTATCGCTAATACCCCAGGGAGATTGGATCCACTGCCAGAATCCTTCTAATTAGAGCATGATGATGAACCCATTATGTTAAGTGACTCTTGCTTAAGCGTAAAGTACTGGTTTTATGGGGGGATAGCCTTTCAGATAGGTTTCAGAATGTCTCCTGTTGCATTTGAACATTTCTAACAATCTCAATCAACTCTATCATCCAAGTTTTGATATACTCATAAAATACTCATAATTAAAGAGCATTTCCTAGAAAGGAATGAACGGACACAAAGGCCCCGTTTTAGCGATTAACACACAAGCTAAACATCATCCACACATCCAGCGCTTACTCAGACTTCAAAGAGACACACAAACCCTAAACATGCCATTTATGAAATGAAATAGACCTTCTCAAGTTGCAGGGGTTGAAATGACTGGGACATGTTTACAAGTTGCAACCAAGACTTGCGACCAAGGTTTGCTGAAACTACTCTTAATCACTTTCCCTTCCAGCATGTCCTGAAGTGCTCCATGAGGTCCAAGTGAACAGCCCAGTGAGATGTAGCTAGCAGCAGGTGTAGGGTTACAGTGGTTGTGGGGTAGTAACCTGGCAGTCTGCCCAGGGATATGATAGTAGCAGTGCGGACTCACCGAGGAAAGGTTAATGGCCAGGCTTCAATAGGTCAAGAGTTGTAGATAGAAGCTATGTTAGGCCTCTAACCCTGTTCACCCTGCATGTGACACCAGTCGATAAAAACACAATACCAGAAGCGACTATGCTGATGAATTGGCAGTATTTACAGACCAATGATTAAATAAGTATTGAGACTTGTTGCTCTTGTGGTTCTTGCCTTTGGCACGCTGTATGTTTTGGCTACCCGCAATGTTTGGGGCTATCTCGTTGTTATCGTAGTGACCTATGTACTATGCAGCTGTCTCTTGGAAGTCGCTTTGGATAAAAGCGTCTGCTAAATTAATACATGTAAATGTAAGTAAGACACTACTGTTAGTCATGTTAGCATTATAGCAGCTTGAGGCTAGAGGCTGACTTTGTGTCTACTGTCAAATGTTTGGTCATCAAAGTCTACCAGTGATCTCGCATAGTCCTAGAGCAACATTTCACCCCCAATTAGCCTAGGAGCTACAGTAGGTTGGCCAAGGGGATGTTAACATGCTAAGTTACAGCATGTCATGCTAGGATAGGTTCATGTGGTTCCATTCAAATTTGGTCAAAATGCCCCCCCCCCCAATGTTGACTCCATGGCTACGGCCTTGATTTTGTTTTTGAAGCCTTGTTCAATTAAAAACAACAACTGGCCCAAAGATAATATGGGGGTTAATGTGTGCTACAGTATGGAACTGGGGAACTGCTGCCCCAGGGAACATCGTTAGATACGTTCACGTTACTGTTACCCACCTTGGTAGCAGAGTCTACGGCGGAGCCTCTCTCCAGCAACTCCTGAACCAGCTCCACATGGCCCTCCTTAGCAGCCAGGTGCAAAGCGTTGAGCCCATTCTGGACAGGAAGAGAAGAGGGACAAAAAGGCAAAGGTCAGCATCACAACTCAAAACTCCCGACTGTTCGTCCACAAAATGGAGGACTTGGAAAATAAACGGACTGGGCTGGAAAAAAGGGGGCTCGCTACCTCCGGGTCCATAATTTATACTGTCGTGCTCCGGTCTTCTCTTTTGGCTGGTACTCTTTCACACACACGAAGGAGGGACAAACCAAAATATGAAAGCCACTTCTGAAAGTCAGGATTGTGCCATGTCATGCTGTTATGGAGCTGGGCCAGGCATGGACGAAGTGATATTAATAAAGTGACTGTGAGTGTGCTTGCGTACGTGTTTGGTGCAATGGTTTGTTGCTTCTTCAATGCCCTAGTTCAAACCACTGTTAAAAGATATAGGACATTATTCTAGATTTTGCTTGAATTTTCCGTCAGAACTCAATGACCTCTCAAGTGCTAACCCTAACCTTCTGTAATAAGATTTCAGCTTAGTCCACGCACTGTAGCGATAAATAGATGGTATTTGCTGTATGGCAGAAATGAAGATTACATTGTAATATCACTCTAGAGGGATTTCCTCAGGGATTAAGGAATCCAGACGTTTGCCAGTTAATTCCAAAATACCACAACAAGACAGGAAGGGGGGGGGGGGTGCAAGGTTACCAAACAAGGTGTTGCAATATATTATCAATCCCACTTGCACATCATGCTTCAAACATGGATTTTTAGGATGGAAAACGACTTTCAACTTTGGGGTGAGATAATCGTTTAGTTTTCTGTGCTAATGTCATCCAACCATTTATATTCATGGTTTCAAGTTGTTAGTGTAATCTCTTCCATGTGTGACCCTCTGAGGAGATGTTAAATCACTCTAATGGCTCTGTTAATATCTATATCTGGCTCTTAACAAGTCACATGCTGGTGGGCTGGCAGGAAGAATAGGGGAGGGGTTTCATGAGTTGATTGACAGAGTGGACAAGAGTGACAGCCTATTGAAAATGAAGGGGACAGTGTAGCTAGATAGGACTGTGGGGAAAGGGTTCGCTAACAAGGAAGGACCAATGTAAAGCGAAGGATGGATAGACAAAAACAGACGAACCACAAAACACGGTAAGATTCAACAATCAGTGTACAGAATCTACGTAAGGAGAAGTCCTTAGGTGAGTCCCACCTAAGTCCTTAGGTAAACACCAATACACCCAACAACTACGTAGGCCTACTGTAAATCCAAAAACCAGGCCCACTGAAAACCATCTCTTCGTACCTCTTTGCTCACTTGGTACTGGAATGGAGTGGTGATTTAGAGTCAGCAGTGTTACACTATCCCCCACCCCTCTGTAGCCCGAGGGAGATCTCCATTGACCCAGCAGTGATTTCATATATCTTTCACTGGGGGCAGCGCTTGTCTACGTTTGAAAAATGGGACCAGTGAGTCGATAGATGATTTCCTCTGTGCCTGTTCAGTCCATTCAGCCTGCGTATCATACACAAAACTCCAAAGAGAATGTTATTGCCATTCGTTATGTCACTGAAACATTGTCACATCGTGCATTTCTTTTGGAGAGAGGAATGGCACGCTGCATTTAGTTTAGAATGCCCTGCAGGGTTCTGTCGCATGAAAACAAACTGGAACAAACAGCAGCATCTGTTTAGCGAAACACCAAAATCTGCACTCCTTTGAAGAGAGAGGATATGGTGCATTAGATGCAGAAGGTGCACACCTGCTTGTCTCCATGCCTACAGGCTGCCTTGAACTTTTACATTTGTTTCCCGGACGCTGTGAAACAATGTGACACGCATTTAGTCATCATAGCAGTCTGAAGGGACAGAACAAAATCAAGGATCAGAAGTACTTAGTTCTCACCATATTTTTGACAGTTAGATCCAAGGAAAGATCTGTATTTTAACAGGCACAGCCCGCCACGCCTCAACCCCCCACACACTGACACGCACACCCGCCCCTTCACAGGTCTAAATCCTAACTTTGAGGTCAACTCCCCAGACGCCATCCCTTATGAAAACGTTGAATCACAGAACATTCGATTAATCACGTTGTTCACCGCCCTCATCCTTCTCACGCGCTGTAGATGCAAGCAGCCATTCATCTACTTCCTAGCCTGCAGACATCACCATGGGGCAGCCCGGCCAGTACAGGGAGGAGAAACCCATCAAGATGCATATTAGGAATTCTAATGGAGGGTGTGAATGTAATAACGGCTGGTGTGATTAGTCCTTTCAGAGATATATTAGACGCCTGCTGTCTGGGGAAGCTAGCTGGAAAGTTCACAGGAGAAACTCGTTTAGGAGGGCTGCCCCGTTGAGAAGAAAGTGCAAATAAGGACTATGGAATCATATTGGGGTCAAAACTGAAGTACAGTAATACTTAGACATTTTGACATTTATGGTTCACAAAGGAATACCGGTGTGCTATTAGTGCTGTTTGTCCATGTGTGAACATGTGCCATGAAATTAGAGAAGGGCTCCCAACTTGCACATTCCGAGTGTAAGAAAGGTTTTCCCACAACGATGGCTCCTGTCCCGACCCATCAATACAGTGCCAGAGCATTGGACGACGAGCCATCCATCTTGAACAACGAGGTCACAGTGCCCCACCTGTGGGTGTTCAGGTCTTGGTGTAATCTGTCCCGGTGTTTAGGGGACCTGCAGTGTTC
Source organism: Hypomesus transpacificus (assembly GCF_021917145.1). NCBI lineage: Eukaryota > Metazoa > Chordata > Actinopteri > Osmeriformes > Osmeridae > Hypomesus > Hypomesus transpacificus. The sequence goes on from NC_061084.1 coordinate 882,137, forward strand.
ACGTCGCTGCGGTCGATGGATGACAGTTAAGAGTGAGGACCCCACGGTGGCATCATGGAGGTGACCTCTTCAATTGCCCACGAGACATGTTAAGGCGACATGTGTTTGGGCTGGGGACTATGAAGAATGGCTTATATGGGTTTGTGACACAGGAGAGACTACTGTATGAGCCCCAGACCCCCCCTCCCCCCTCCCTTCCCCTAGTCCAGACAGTGACAGACTAGCTGTGTCACAGGTCGGCACAATGGAGAGAAACCTTGGTTGCCCTGACTACCTTAGGTGTGTGCTGTGTGTTCCGTCGGCCGGTCACACAGGCAGCTCATGGTCACAAGGAGGCCATGACAGATAGACTCAGGCCTACATGACAACACTAGACATGATCTACACAGTACCTGTCCCCCTTCAGCAGCTGGAGACCATGCTTTCAGCAACAGTGTCTCCTTTACAAGGACTCACCTGTTTTGGTGCAGTTTGATAAAGACCTGTCTATAGTATTTCTCTGAAAGAATATAAGAATAATTCTGAAAAACGGACACAAATTGCTTCACGTGGCTCCCACAAGACACGGGCTCAGAAACAGTATTTCTTTACAGAAGTTATTTGCGGCAAAGCTATTTCTGGGCATAGCAGCACTAAAATGGTGGGTTGCTAAGACAACTGAAATAGATATATTGTCTGTGTTCCATAACAGAAATCAAACACGCTATCAATATCAGAGCTAATAGCATACTTACACCCTATTAGCAGATTAACTAAAAGCATTAATTAATTCCAACTGTTTGTGAATATATCTCATCTACAGACACACACCTGCAATCCTCCACCCACACCCCCCCCCCAACACACGCACTACACTGTGCACACCTAGACCCAGTCTCCCATCCATCTAGGTGCCTGTCAGTGTCTGAAGGTCAGGGTTTTACCATGACAGTTTCTGGAAGGTGCAGCAGGACTCACCATATGGGTGGAAGGATGGAGGGGTGGAGGAATGAAAGGGGGAGGGGACCGGACATGAAAGGAGAGAGGTACCAGGACCGCAGATATCATATCATGGTATTTGAGAGAACAGATAGGAGACAGTGAATGGGTGTAGCTTGTAGTCCGCTTCAGACTGCCAAAGACAAATGACTGACATACAACTCTGCCATCTGTCTTGGGAAATTAAGCGGAGCAAATCAAATCTAATGTATTTCTATTTAAAAACAACCAGTGTTAGTCAAAGTACTGTACAATCGGCAAGGCAAAATGAGGCACCAAAATACCTAGCATTTATGACAAAGGCACTGACAGACATGAAGCACAGCCTGTGAACTCAGATCAAAGCAGATGGATTCCACTCAGTATGGAAGGGGGGACATAGAGAGGGAGTGGGAGATAGGGAGGGACATAGGGAGATAGAGAGGAAGGGAGGGAGATAAAGAAGAAGGGAGAGATGAGATGGATAAAGCCAAACGAGCATCAACTGTCTCCATGAATCTCTGCGAAAGCAAGTTTAACGTTGGATGATTCTGGAAAAGGTTCTATGACTACCTCCAGTCCTTTGATACTCTGCCAGAGGGCATATTGTGTGGCAGACCTTGTGGCTGGTGAGTAGTGTGTGTGTATGTGAAAGAGAGTTTTGTGTATTTGTGTGTGTAGGAAAGATGCCTCACAGCCCTCACACACCACTGAAGTTCATGTGACTGTTGTTGTTGCTTATCAGGTTGACCACACACCATCTGCTGGACGGGTCATTTCACACTATATCTGCTTTCACTGATCCCCCTCACACACACACACACACATTCCCCTTTGCCCTTCATGTAGTGTGGAACGTTAATGGCTTATGGGCACAAGATAATAGCCAGCTACTAAATAAAGACTTGGACTCTCACCATGCAGTGTAAACAAGTCACAAAGTCTCAAATGAAGGAATGGAGAAGACAGGGAGAGAGGAGAACCGGGAGATTCTGGTTGGGCCACAGATCCAGATGCATTCACGCATTCATGCATATCTGCTGTATGTACACATGGTCGTCCACCTGTGAGCTAAAGCATCATTTTGTTTGTCTCTGTTAAATGGCATTCCACACAGGGAGCTTTAAGAGGTGTGTGGGGGGAGAGAGAGAGAGAGAGAGAGAGAGAGAGAGAGAGAGAGAGAGAGAGAGAGAGAGAGAGAGAGAGAGAGAGAAAGGGAGAGAGAGAGAGGGAGAGAGAGAGAAAGGGAGAGAGAGAGAGAGAGAGAGAGAGAGAGAGAGAGAGAGAGAGAGAGAGAGAGAGAGAGAGAGAGAGAAGAGGGAATCACTAATGACTGTTCACTGATCCTTCTCCTGCCACAGGTCCCACTAATTAATGTGTCGGTGTACAGGTGACCCAGGGAACCATGGGAGGTGTAGTACCTGAGTCAGCACTGGCCTGCTTTTGTATGTGGGATATCAGGGCACTGGCTTTCAAAATGGTGGCCTACAAATCACAACCTCCATTTCAAAAACACACACACACTTCCCGGCATCTTTGAACTCGTTCTTGACTAGACTACCTTAATATAGGGTTCCTTCTATTTCACTCTAACTGGAGCTGATTCACCATCAGCTCCAGTAAGAGTGATTTAGAATGATGGAATCTCAAGCTATCAATCTGTTGGACCAGCGTCAATATTTATCCTTGCAGCATCCGCACCGGCTAACTCACAGGTTAGACCAGAGTGAAAGAAGAAGAGCTCGTCTTAGGCTAGGCCTTGTCGGAAATACAAAAGTTGTATAATATGATTGCGCTTCTTATTTTGTGCCTGGTGATCTTTATGGAAGGCAGCACCCTGTCACTTTGGTGCCCTGTGAGAGCTATTGTCAGCGGTGTTATGTAAAACCACTGGCTTTTCTAAATGTCTTCTGGGTAATGAACACTGAGTGATGGAGACTCGTAACTCGCGGACCGACAGTTTCCTCGGAGAGGAGGAGGATTCAGTCGTAGGAGGAAAGAGGAAGGCAACTAGAGGAGACTACCTCAATCTTTCTCAAAATGTTTGGAGGTTTTGTTGTAGAGAGGACTGACGGATACTGTAATATGTCGGTAAAAATCGAGTTTGGAACCCCAACCACAGGTGGCTTCACCTACATACGTATGTCCCAAACATGTCACTTTGGTGAAAGCAGGTTGAATTAATGGATGGGGCCGGAAGCTGAAGGCTGAAGGTCACCTTGTCACTTTGACGGACTGACATCTGGACTGAGGACCAACAAAGGGTTCCCAGGAGCTAAATGAGGAAAGTGAGGGGGTACAAAAGACCTGGCAGGTTGCGTGGGTGGAGGGATAGCGACCTTGAGTTTGTAGCCTGGAGCATGGAGAATCCAATGAAAGCCACAGAGAGCCAACACAAAGTAAAAAATTCCAGGCACTGATGAGTGATGTCCCTTTGAACAGACCGAATAAATATGCGTTTGTGTTTCTTACCTGATTGCAGGTGCTGATGTCAACTCCTCCTTTCAGATATTCCAGAACCTTGTCGATGTTCCCTGCCCTGGCTGCCCGCAGGAAGCTGGTGTTGCTGTCCGACTATAAGAAAACAGAGAAGAAGAAATACATTAGATGGAAGACTCCGAATCGATTTTATGCCAGCAGATTATTAAAAAGTGTTTTGGATGTATGTTGAGTCACTTTCCGTGACTTTTCAGAGGCATAAAAATAGCTGTGGTAATTACACAGCTAACAACGTTATCTCAGCTGGCACAACACCTGGCCAGCTAACATCCAGCCTGCATCACCAACACCCTTTAAAAACGCAAAGAAGGCAAACAAGCTTGTTATGGTTCCTTAGAGAGCCTAGGTGCGAGCAAGGTAGATAATTCCACCTTGTGTGCCTCAGTCATCAAGCGAACCATCTTATGAGTTTTTCAGCGCAGAGCATTATCCTAGCTAGGAGAATGCAGCGTAGGTCATGTCCTCTTCGTGCGGATGCAGGGACAGTCAGAACTGGAAGTACACCAAGGCAGTAGGGAGGTGGAATGAGTCAGCTACTCCACCCTCTCTCCTCTACCTCTTCCCCCCCTTGCTAGCGCTACCTGCCAGAAGAATGCAGTACTTTTGATAGATTGAATTAGCATCTTTGCTTGCTAGCTCCCAGCCAATGGAGTCGACTGCAGCTTCCTAGCTGCGTTAGTGGCAGCCGTCAGAGTAGGCTGTGGATAGAATCGAGCAGTTCCTTCTACTTCAGAATGATGTCTCTGGTCAGGCTACCGTATACTGCATTGGGACAACGCAAGGTATGCTGCCTTGCTATGAATACTGATGAAGGGAATGCGTCGATGGAAACTGTCTGTCATGGAGAATTGCATGATTTATATGTATGTGGTATTCTCTTTTTTAACTAAAGCCTGTCAAGAAATAATGACAACGTGTCTTATTCAACTCGTATGTTAAATGAACAGAAAGTGGTCTGATTGGCTGGTGTTTTTTGGTTTGGAATGTGCTCTGGGTGGACACTGCAGAGCATTGCGCTGCATCATTCAGACCAGGGACATCCATCTGCAGCACCATCCAACGTCCAGTAACCTCACACAACCCAAATGACGTCACTGTCAGACACTGTCACGTCACATCGGTTTATACGCGTATCTCCAAGTAAATGTGCACACATTACTGGTGGTTAACAATATGCTGCTAGCTTTTATGTTTTCCTAAATCTTACTGCCTTTTTCGCTGAGTAATGCCTGCGTCGAGACATCTGGGACTGTGTGGTTGTGGTTGTTGGGGGTGAGGTCATACTGCACGTGTGCATAGAATGGATGACAGTGCTAGCCCACATACTTAGCATTGTACACAGCTAGCCACAGCACACAATAGAATCATTATAAGAGAAAGTCCGATCAAAACTGCCGGATTCCTCTAACAGCCGCCCAGTATCATTATGCAAGACCTTCTTAAATCATTCTGCAGTCTGTGGGTTGCCATAGTGATACTTAGGCCAATAGGCCTCAAACAAGCAAGGCTTTTAACTCAAAGCATTTTACATTCAGGCGAATAGAAAATGGCAGATTGTTCTTGAAACTTCCTACAGAAATAGTTTCATAAGCACTGAAATGGTGGTTTGTTTTTCTTGTTTTATCAATGTGGAGGTGTTTACACGGTGTGGTTCTTCAGGAGAAAAGGTTAGGAGGAAGAAGTCTTTTTTAGAACATTGACTGAGCTCACTCCTACTCACAGCTGTGAGGAGTTGAGCTGAGCTGGATATGTGGTAAGATTGAGGTGAAAGCAGGGGTGAACAATCCCAAAGAAATCGGTATTATTTCCTTTACCACGCTCATTCATCAGCATAATCGGGACACCACAATAATCACGACTCGGCACACTAAATGAACTGCACCTTTCTCTCGTCAGGTAGGTGGGGGAACAAGATTTTTTTTTGCTAATGACATCAAGCCGTAACTAACTACAAGTAACCAACCACGCTGTGCAGTGCCTTGGTCCAACCTTTGATCTACAGTCTAGACGTGTTTATCACTGCAAGCTAACCTGCCAACAGAATTTCTGCTCCAGACCAAAGATGACATGCAACATTCATATTCAGAGCGATTCTCTCACTTCAGGGGTGTAGTGTGTACGAGGGAATGTTCATCAATAATGTAAACTAACCCATCACTGCCCACCAATGGCAATGATGGAAATATCCACGCCCCTCCCAGTTGCCACGGAGACACGCTGACCTACCTCTCTGGGTAGTCATGACAACAGGGTCTGCCAGTCAATCCATTTGGCAACAGAACTCAATCAACAGAAACATCCTTATGCTGAACTCTCTCTCTGTAATTGATCTTAATATAGATATATATTGTTTAATAAACGACTGGAAGCTAAACTCACTCAACAATAATGGAGAAGAACTGGAGATGAGCCAATAGCATTGCTGCATAGTGTGTGTTGCCGTACAAACAAGCATTAACTATAGCTGTGGGCTGAGAACAAGGTCAACGATGACGTCATCCGGTTGCACCTGAGCATGTGCTTGTGTGTGCATGTGTCTCACTGCACCCTAAGTGTTCCAGGAGCCACCACGACCAGCCTGATGGAGACAACGCCCTCGAAAAACACAGATGTCACATGCCCCTGGAGAGTCTTCCAACCACTTATCACACGCTCCGAGGCTCCTAAAGACCAGACACCTCAACACACACACACACACACACACAGATACACACACACAAACACACCATCTGACACCTATACGAGGAAGGCAACTGTGCCCTTCTACACAGATTTGCTGTCCTACTCACACGGAACAACACGTTCTATTCTTAGGCCCTGGCCAGCAAAGCCTGTCATATCAGCAGTGTTTACAAGGTAGCCTGCGGTACCCAGCAACCGTCCCGTGGCAGGCCCTCCTCTGAGGACACAGTCAACCTTAACATTTCCTCCGCTGGCGCCAGCCGTGTGTGTGCGGGGTGTGTGTGTTTGTCGGGGATGCATGTTCGACATTGAGATCTCCCTAGAGGCTAGACTGGTATGCATTGCCACTGAATAGGGAGGCACAAATCCACTGTGATGATTACTCCAGCCCCATCTGGAATCGATGCAACCGCTTCTCGTTAGCAACGCACAGAGCCTTCGGTCCAGCATTAATTGCCGTGCAGAAAATCATCCGTCGATGTCACACGTTAAGACATGTGCGGAGGTCTTTTTTCCTGTTTTTCAAGGCCGGTCAACGCACTGAGGTCCGCTTGACATGCGATAACCCCAATAAACCAGGACGTACATACACACCAAGTAAACGATAGCACTCGATGAATCATTGTGATGCTAATGGTTTAAAATACTTGAAGCTTGAGGTGACATAACCGGAGCGATTTCCTCATTATATATTCAGTAGGTTCTCCTCTCTGTAATTCATTATTTCTGCATCCAGGGGAGTCCCCTTCCATCCTTCTCATCTACGTCACGGTCTTCCTCTTCCGGCAGACATATATGGACCGGAGCCAATGAGAACCCAGGAAACAGACCTCCTGGCCAATCACAGCTCTCCCTGTGGACCAATTACCATACCCTTGGCCAGCCAGAGGCCCAGGTCCACCACCGATGCTAAATTTAGAACCAGCTCTAAATCCATAAACGGAGAGGGGGCCAGGTTGGTGGTTCTTAGGAACGAAGGCTGAAGAGATTGAGGCAAGGTTCGATTTACTGACCATGGGTGCCATATCCATTGCAGACTTACGACGGAAAGGAAGGCATGTCAGACAACCTCTGTATACTGAGACACGGCCCTCAGAACGTCAGCCATGATCTGTATGTTCTCTGCAGACTCTAGCTAGCTAAGCCGCAGAGAGAGAGAAATAAGAGAACAGTTTGCGCTGGCACATCGCAGTCTCTACAAGAGATTGCTCTCTCCACTTAGCTGAAGTGAGAAGTGAGTGTGTGCGTTGGAAGGGGGGAGGTCAGGGGTCAAACTGTGGAGTTGGTCCACATCTAAAAACAGCAGCGCTGGGGTGGGGGTCATCCAGACAGGGATCATCAGCTGTTGGAAAGGCTGGCTATCATGGGAGCGTTTAGACTAAACACGCTCCGTCCTGTGTGTGGTGCACACACACACACACACACAGGTACGACTGCCACGATACACACTTGCTGTGGTGCTGCACCTTCACTTGCGTACCGACCCCACCCCCCCGCCTACACACACGTCCTCCCTCTTTCACACACACTCACATTCACACCTCTCAACCACTCCAGTTCCTCTCGCTTGCATGCGGAGGGCAGCCAAAACAGAATGAGAAGGGTGAAGTGACAGGAACAGACAGACAGGTTGTTTACGCAGACACTCGTGCATGATAGGGTACAGGCCTGAGAACCACGCAAGGGCAGCCTGCTGGCACACTGCAGTGACTCTGTGCACAGGAGGGACATTGCTGCGAGCTATAAATCAATGGGAGATTCAATCGTAGTCGATGAATGTTGTTCAGTGCTGACAATAACTCAAGACGGTGATTGGATTTACGTGCGAGAGCACAGTGTGCTGGGTAATAGACTCTTGATTGCAAATTTGATTGCTCTGATGTTGAGGTTTTGATTTTCTTTTGCTCTCTCTCTATCCCAATGCTTTCCCCTTAATCATTCATTCTACAACGGCCACAATGGTGCCTCTCTCCCTCAGCTAGAATGTATGTATCATCCTTTCACATGTCTGTCCCGCAATATAATAGCTCAGAAGAAATAGTGCAGAGTCAGGAAGCATTTCAGAGGTGGTCGATATCCCCTCTCCCATATCTCCTATGTCTCTCTCTCTGTCTCTCTCTCTCTTTCTCTCTCTCTGTGTCTCTCTCACTCTTTCTCTCTCTCTCTCTCTCTCTCTCTCTCTCTGTCTCTCTCTCTCTCTCTCTCTCTCTCTCTCTCTCTCTCTCTCTCTCTCTCTCTCTCTGTGACTCTCTCTCTCTCTCTTTCTCTCTCTCTCTCTCTCTCTCTCTCTCTCTCTCTCTCTCTCTCTCTCTCTCTCTCACACTCACAGCTTCATTCCATCATACTCAACTTTCTCTCACCTCCCTCTCTCTCACCTCCCTCTGTCACCTCTCCCTCTCTCCCCCCGTCCCTCGCTCCCTTTCTTCTGTCTCTCCCTCTCTCCCCCCGTCCCTCGCTCCCTTTCTTCTGTCTCTCCCTCTCTCCCACCTCTTAGCTGTCGCCCAGTTAATGATCCCCGGCTGGGGAGGGACTTGGCTGAAGGGTCGCTAGGGTGGGTTGCTAGGGTCACCTGAGTCACCTCAGTCCTCACAGTCTGCCTTTCCAATTACAGGCCTCCTCTCGAGTCACACCTGTGCCCTCCCCCCCTCCCTCCCTCCCTCCCGACCGCCCTCCCTCTTCTCCATCCCTCGAGACCCGAGAGGCATAAAACAGCTGTCTGAACTCAGATGGCATCGCCCTCCGTCCCCTCGCTTCACTGTAGCCGGAAAACTTCTTTGATGTTCGGAAGCCTTTGAGCTCATCAAAAGTTGGGCGACTTTACACCAGGGGGCGGACAGTTTTGGGAACCACCATTTCCTTTTGCTCCAAGGCAGTTTCAGCTTGTGTCTCCCATTACCATTTACAATAGCTTACACGCTTCCTTATGTATTTCTAACACAATCTAGCTGAATAAACAAAGCCGCCAATTTCACTCAGTGAGGTACTGGCTGTTTGGATACAGCTGTCACACCGGCCCATCTTGAAGAAATGATCCGGGATGAAAGCAGATGATAGCGCTATCATGGCTGACCTTCCCAGTGATGCGCACCATGACATGTCCTGTTGTGTCATAAACGCTGTGCACTCAAGCCGCTGACGTCTCTTGAAAGGGAAGTGCGGAGAGCAGCCGCCCAGCTAACGACATCACGCCACATTTGAAATGAACCTCGTCGGGTCAGTCGGCCGTGGCGCGAGGCGTTCGGGAACGAAAACGTCAGCCCGTGTTCTACAGAGGACGCGTCACCTCGGGGGAAGCGCTCACGCCGTCGAGAACGTCAGTCGTCTCGATTGCACACGAACGACAAGAGAAGATATTCCTAGCTTACAAAAGCACAGTCATGACTTTCACCTGCATGGAAGGAAATCGGTCCTCCGAGTGAGTGCCGAGATGTAACAAACAAACAGCTTCAAGAACGTCTCTTCAGTCAGATCTCTCAACACAGAAGACAAACTTGAGACTCTGACAGTTCCCTGGTCTAAGTCCTGCCTGTTCTGGACCCTTCCGGGCCCTAGGGAAGCTCTATCGGTGCTCAGGAAAGCCTTGGGTGTCCAGGCGGACCTCTGAGCGATGTGTTCCGGCTCTTACCGGAGGAGTCGGGGGTCTGTCGGCCGCGGGGCGCTCAGGAAGGTGCTGCTGGCAGTAGTAGTCAGCGGGAGCCTTCTCCAGGTTCCACTGGCTCCCGCTAGCTGTCAACCCCTTCTCCGAGCCGCACACTTTACACATCGCCGTGTTGCCCATGGCGACAGCCCGCTTGCGAATCCACTGGCCGCGGTGTCATCAAATGTGAGCGGACAGATACTTTGAGTCCCGAGGTCTTAGATTCCAAACTGGTCCGAACCGCTCCCCCCCCCTTCCGCTTTCTCATTCAACACCTCCGCAACTGGTGGTAGCCATGCAAGGGTGGGGGCTGAAATGCCAACCGCCGGTCCAGCAAACCCTCTCTGTCTGTCAGCCTCGCCAGTCAGCCTTCCTCCCCTTCTACTGCACAGAAGCACCAGGGGCTGGAGCATCCACTAGCCACCGCTGCTAACTGCTAACTCTCATTGCTAATTCAAGCTCCAGTATCCCCCCTGCTATTTTTACACCCACTAGCCCAGCTATGCATGGGAGCCGGGGGTGTGTGTGTGTGGGGGGGGAGGGGGGGTGTGGTCTGTATGGAGGGAGGGTGGCATGCCCAAACAGAGGAGTATGTCAGTGTGTGTACTCTGGAATGTGCTATCAGAGAGGCTGGGTTACCCCTGGCCACTTGAGGGCATCATGAGTCTTCAGGGCCCCTGACTGAAGGGCCTGAGGGTCACTTGTTATAGGCTCCTGGTTCAGCTGGATGGGTGGAGTCTATGGAGGGGTTACATCAGGTTAACCCTTGACAACTCTTCCGCTTGGAGTGCGACATGGCTAGTTTCATTCATTTGAACTAGCTTCAGAATAATGTAGCAAAAGGAAGACTAGATGTCAAGGCTAGATTACACGTAAATGAACAGAATACCGTTAATAGAACAACTCCCTCCTTCTTCCGTTAGCGAGTTAGCTAAGCCACAACGCAGCCCAAACAATGCTAATATGTAGCAGTTGACCATAAACATGTACAAGCATGTGTTTTCTAGTGTAACAGAGTAGCATAAATACGTTTTTGGAGTGCTAGATTTCCCAAATAGGACACATTATTGAAAATAAATAAGAAAAGGCTATTATTAGACCTGATGGCATCGGGTGATGGATGAAACGGCTGCATTGTGAGCTCCACTGTGGTCTTCACTGAGTCCAAGCCTAGCCTGCAGTCCTCAGTATTGATCCGCTGCACCAGGGCAGCAGATAAAAACCAGGCCAACCTTTTTTTTAATGGATTGATTTCTAGTCTCAGGGTTAATGATATGCAATTCCATCAGTAACCCGCCCCCCCCCCATCCCCCCCACCCCCCACCCCCCTTTCTGACAGAAGAACAAAGACATCTGTATGAAGGCATGGGTGTGTGTCACATGCTTAATGCTTATGTCCGGAAAATGAGATGAATTAATTCTGTGAGTGAGTGTGTGGGTGTGTGTGTGTGTGTGTGTGTGTGTGTGTGTGTGTGTGTGTGTGGATGTGTATTAGTAATCTCTTTATTTCACAACTGAGGTAAATGTCCCCCTTCTCTGTGTGGCCATTTAGAAAACTGGACATTAACCAGTCATGGTGAAAGCCTGTACCACAACAATGCCTCCTCTGTCCCAGATACTCCCCATCTACTAAACATCTCTAGAATATTCTCTTGAATGTAAAAAAAAAAAAAGACGAAATGTAAATGAATGTGCAAGCTAGTGTGAGGAGTGAACAAAGCTACTATGGAAGTAAAACGACTGTCTGGAGGGACATGTGTGGACAATAAAATATCATAACAAAACAACTGTCCTCTATATCCACTCTAGCACCACCCGGCTCTGTTGGTCAAACCCAACTTTCTGCTTAAGCCTCCTTTGGCTTTAGGCTACACCCAAGTTCAGCTAGACTGACACACTTTCAGACTCATGCAGTTCATGGAGTGGTGAGAGTGACAGAAACAAGTGTGTGGTATAAGTGTTCATTTGATGGTACTGTCAGACACAGTTGTAGAGGACGTTGCCGTGTACTGCTGGTGAAAGAGGAAGTGGCCCTACCTTCAGGATCTACTAAACAAATACATGTTGGGGGGATTAGACCCTATTAAGAGCCCCATTAAACAAACACGCACACAGACTAAAACACAACTTTCACACACATACATTGGACATTTTCTTGCACACTCATTCGCGCGCACACACAACCACGCGCACACACACGGTAGCTGCACTAGCTGCTGTTAGGACAGACACTGGCAGATCTGCCATTGGATATGGCAAGTCATCGAACGACAGCCCGCTGGTTAACCTTCTCCAACAGGTAATTCACTCTCGTCACTCACTCCCGTCTCCTCCAATCACACGTCTCCTCCAATCACACGTCTCCTCCAATCAAGACACTCCGATCAGAGTTCCCCGTGTCTGCCTCGCCTGCCAGCCCAGTCAGGACATCACATCCAATCAGGACGTCAAATGGGAGCCCATGTTAACCTAACCTGTTGATAAGGAAAGGCTGGGATGTGTGGGGGGGGTTAGAAGAGGGGAGAGGAGGTGGGGTGGGAGTGGACTCCCTCCCTAAGCCCATCCCGACACACAAACAGGAAACAATCCCCCCCAAGCACAACCACCTCCTTCTCCCTGACCCAGTTGCTAAGTATCCCCCCTCTCACTAGCCCTCCATAATCCTGGGGGAGGGGTCTGTGGGGAGCCATATGGTGTGGATGCAGGGGGTGGTAGATGGCACTTACACAGAGGTCTGCTGCGGAGCGTATTTCTGGGTCTGGGTTCCTATTCTGTGGGGGACCATTATGTTTGGGCTTTTCTACATGGTGTAATGACCAGATTGTTTGTTCTAGACTTTTCTCAATTTTCAGTCTTCACATGTCGACTATGTGAAGGGTGCAGGTAATGTATTGACTCCCAAAGGCTATCTGCAAATTACATCTGTTTTAGCAGAGTTTGAACAGCGAGGGGTTGGGTGACTTGAGGTGGGACTGTCCCAAACAGAGCTCCCGGAAGCCTCTTACCTTCTGGCAGGGGTGTGGTGGTGGGGTGGGGGGAGTATAAACCTAATTAGAGTCCTTAATGGACGCATGTGACCTCTGAGGATTTCAAAGCAGATGAACACGTGAACCGGATGACCAACAGCAGGGTAGAGCCGGCAGAGTTGTGATGGATTATTTAACGTGTGTGTGTTTGTTATTTCCACATGGCATCTCTCAGACACTCACATACCACCCTCTGTAAGAGCTCCGTCGGACGGCATCGCGAAGGCCATGAAAATCGAATGAATAATAGAAGTCGGAAGTTGCCGTGACAACACGGCCGACGGGGTCGTCGGGTCGTGGCGTGGGGCGGATCCCCGTGATGATTCGTCAGGTTCGAAATAAATGGGGGCACAACGCACGCCCGTTTGGTTGGTCCAATCACAACAGCTGAAGGAGCGCTACAGGGATTACCACCGCACACGACTCATCTTGACCTTCTCGTTAGAAGACCATCAAGGGGCTGAACGTCCCCGCTGTTACCACGGCAGCCATATTGCTGTTTCAGTTCGCCTGGGTTGGAGGACTCGCCCTGGGGGCCAGATGTTGAGGATTTAGTGTCAATTTGGTTGAGTGACCCCTAACCCCCCCCCCCCCCCCCCCACCACCACCACCACCACCTCACGCCATTCACCAGACCGCCGTCAGACGCAAACCCTCTGGGATGCATGCCATCCTGATCACACACCACCAGATGTTGGACCATGGTCACAACAATGGGCCAGGGCAGACTGTGATGCTAATGTTGCAAGCAGATCTTGCATTGCCATACCGCTTACATCCCATAAAACGTCCTTAAACAACACTATCTATGTGTTCTCACTGATCCCTGCAGATTATGGAGATTGGTGCTGGGATACGGCCTGTTTAGCCATTTTGCTTTTAGTTGGCGCTGACATCTAAAAATGGCACACATAGCCAAACACACACAGACAGCTGTCTAGTTATAATCTGGTCTACAACGCCTGTCTCCTCGCCCAGGAAGAGTACGATGAAGAAATAGAATGAAAAAGACAGAAAGAGAGACAGAGAGTGTGAGGGGTAGCTCATGTCTTGTCATAAACGTCAAACGTAGCCATGGTCTTACCTCGTCAGCCTGTTGGACTGACATTGTGTAACATTAAACATGAACAACTTCCTGGTTTGAACTCTGAATTCGGAACGAACGCAACTCCTTGCAAGATCCACACCAGTCACATCTGAAGGTAGACCCAGTGGCCCTGGCCCAGACCCAGAGGGCTAAATTAAATATAACAGGCTTCTCTGGATCCATTTAATTGGTGTGACTATAATCTTTTCACTGCTAGCAGACTGTCATCTATACCTCACGTCTATCCGTATCTTACCAAAGGAGAGGATTGAAGAGGAATGAAGAGGAGTAGAGAGGGACATGAAGATGTAATGAACCTGTTTGAAACAGATGGCCAAACACCGACATGAATGTGGGGAAGCATCCAGAATCTTGTTTTTCTCAAAGAACCGGTCAATAGCTTGCATGTGCAATTCTAGATATGTCAATACTGTAAGTCCTCACTGCTCCCTGAATGAAGTACTTAAATGAGAAAATATAGACTCATGACACACACACACACAGCACAACATCCGTTGGTAGCCGGTTGTAGCAGTAATATCACACATTCTGTGAGCGTGTTCCCTCTACCCAGGGTTCTGGCTTGTTACCCCAGCCCTCAGACAGATACCAAATTAACGCCCCACTCATGAATCCTACTAGGACCTCTCACCATCGTCATTTCTCTCCCTCACTTCTCTTGGTGCACAGTATTCTCTATACGCACGCTCTCTCTCCCTCTCTTTCTCTGTGTCACTCAACAACCAACATGAAAAATAAACTGCTTTGAAGGAAGAAAGATAGACATAATTTAGCCTGGTAACCATATTTGAAGATAGACTTGCTTAACCTAAGATATAGGCTGTTTAGATGATGTTGCCCATGCACATGTCCAACATATATTAAGATTATAAGCATCTTTTATGTAAAGGTGCATTTATTGTGTTGAGTTTATTGAAACTGCGAAAACGATTGTAACAAAAAAAGAGGAGTCTTCAGGACGTCTTCACACTTAATAATTGAGCTGCATCATGTGTAACGATGCATAATTAATAGCGGTACTTTACACACACAGAGACATAGACAAACACAGTTTCTAATCGTAGATCTGTATCCTACTAGATGCCATACAGTAAAAGGCAAAATTGTGGTCTGTTACATATTCTAAGCTACTCCACTGGGGTAACCATGGCAATTTGATTTGAACTGGTCTGGTTTTGAGCTGCAGTCTCCCATAGTGCCATAGCGACGAGATTAGAGCTGTAATCCTGGATTTTTCCAATCCCAGTTTAGCGGTCCAAACAGGGGATAGGGTAGAACATTCTGGAAAAAGCAGAGTTCTGCACTCTGTTAATACCTCCCTCAGATCTGCTGAGGGGAGACCGTCAGATTACCTCTACTCCACTTCTACATACAGGGGCATAACCTCAGCATGTCTGCCCTCCTCTGGGATTATGTAATCCTGAAGAACATTCCGAGTTGTGGAGATTTCCAATGAGTCAAAAAGATCAACATATTTCTCCAAAAGTAACAGGTTTAGGATGTAAACATTTTTCATTTAAGCCAAGCTATATCTGGTGTATTTCAGGTCCAGCGCAGTATATACAAAGCAGATGTTTGTCCTTTTAATACTGAATAATACTTTCAAATGAAAGCAGGGACATTATACATTTACAATAATAACAAACTGGTGACTAATCCGGAGGGTCCTGACAGAGAATAGACAAAGAGCAGAATGAGCAATGCTTTTTCCCATTCCCTTACATAAACAGTTCAACACAAATTACGTTAGACAAGCGCCCAGCTGCAGTTCCAGATTAAATATGAAAATAGATAGGAGCATGTGTGTGTGTGTGTGTGTGTGTGTGTGTGTGTGGGGGGGGGGGGGGGGGCAAAAGATCAGTTAAATAATGTAATGCCACAGAGACGGCAGATGTACATGTTGGAGTAACTCAACCAAAATGGAAAGAGGGTAAGCTATTTCATACTTCTGTCAAACGACAACACACTGCAGTGTCTAGGGGGTCTGTGTGTGGTTTTGTGTGTTTTTGTGTTCATGTGTGTGTTTGTGTTTTGTACACGTTGAATGCATTCCTGCTTCCTGCGTCTTCAGAGACCAGAGAGGGCCGAGGATTCAGTAGAAAGTTGACGAGTTGCTGCAGTTTCAAACAGGTGGACGGTATGTCTCGTATGACCCACGCCTCTACTGTCCCTAACCTCCAGCATCCAACACACCTACACACACAGTCCTGCTACAGGTTGTTATTTCACATTATGGAGACGCAGTATAAAAGCTGGGCTTTCTACCCATTGACATACAACATAAAGCATAGAAGATTTCACCCTCACCCCTAAATATATTACTGTGAGCATCTGAACACGCCTACAGACACAAGCATACAAACACACACACACACACATACATGGCTACAAAGACACACACACACACAAGGATACAAAGACACACACCCGGTTACAGAGACCCACACCCAAACACACACACAAACCGGCTGATCGCGTGGGTACTGAAGGGCATTTGGCTAAACTTTAATTGGGAACCATTACTAATGATGTCATTGACTGTACTCAGTGACTCTTTGTACCTTCATATCCCTTCTGGTTCTTAGTGGTATCTAAAGTCTTCTAATAAACAGACAACTAACTGGGTCCAGACTGATGTCAACTTTCAAACAGTGAAGTCTCATTGTAGTCAAGGTAACCGTCTAGTGCGTAAACATGATTCAGTTAAAGGGGTACAGCAAACGTGTGTGTATATGTGCGTGCATACGAGAGGTCAGTATATACGTGTCCTTGGGAAAACATCTATGTTCTGCAGCTACACACACACACACACAGACACACACACACACACAAGAGAGAAGAAGAAACGATCAATTATTCATCCACCGAGCATTCACCAAGGACATCTCCCACTCTCCACAACCGGGCAACAGTCTGTCTGTTCCAGGACACGACCATGACCCTGGGAAACAAGTCACCCGTAGGGTGCCTGTTCCTCCTGGGTCCACCACCCTGCACCTCAGCTCCACCAGTCTCAGCTACACGGACTCCTGTCCCACAGGAGAACGCAACAGGGCGTTGAGGACGGGCCAAAGAGGAGAGAGACACAGGGAACAGGATATGGTGCGCTCTCACATTTCACGCTTGGCTGGCGTCCTGTACTGCAGATGCAGAGGGGGGAGGTGTCAGAGGGGTACGGAGAGAGATAGATAAAGATTCAAGAAATATGGACAGCTAGAGAGAGACAGTAAGGAGACAGAGCGAATGGTGGTGACGTTTCCTGTGTATTACTGATACACCTGAGTCTGCCTGCGTCAAAGTCTGCGGTGCAGCACTCAGTAATGAGGACTGAACACATGAAATACTGAGTAACCGGTACTGGACTAATTAAATACTGAGTATCCAGAACTGTTTCTGCAAGCTCATGTCCGCAGGAGTAACACAATGAATGACACACTGAAATCCCTAAATCTCTTCCATTTAGTCCACCACATAACATGTAATAGTCCAAAAACAGAGAGGCGACACATAGAGAAGGATGTTGAAGCGAGAGAGTCTGGCACAAAGAGACACACACTGCGTTATACACACACAACCTAACTGGGAGACCATCCATTTGAACTCATACGAGACAGCAAAAACCGTTGAGCAGCCTATCAAATATCAGAGAAAAAATGATCAGACAGATCAGCCACGCCAGCACAGGAAGATCGTCTGCTCGTGGCTTCATGCATAAACAGCGGTGAAGGTCTGCTCTTCCTCGCTCACATCACACCGTAGCGGGCGGTAGCCATAGGACTGAATCCATTGCCTCTGGGGCCAAAACACACAGATGGTCCGCAGGATGTTTTCCTCCACTGGGTCAACCCCTCTCTTCTCTGTTGGCATGACAGGGGCCGGCTTTCGATGGTGCCACGCCCTGTGTTCGTGGTGTTGATGCAGTCGACATGGCAGTGCACTAGAGCCGTCACCCTGTCACTGTGAGGTCATCAGTAAGGGACAAAGAGGTGACCGGGGGGACACGGGTCACTGACGGTGGCACCCGACTTAGCACAGCTGAAACACGCACGCACGCAACAGCCCTCGTCCACACACAAACACACGCACACACACAGGTCAAAGCCCCTGAGATGTATGCATATATAATCCCTGGTGAGTCAGGTTTTGGTAATGGAGGGACAGACCAAGTATTTCTGACCCGCTGTGATGTCACCCACACATGGACATGATCAGTCCAGTCTGCACCCCTGAACACTGGACTGGGAGGCCCCATTATCATCCTGGAGGAAGGACCCGTTTGCCTGGAGACTGCTGATGCATGTCACATCAGCCCTTCCTACCAAACATTTGTCTATGGGTAGAGGCCGGTTTGTACAATGGACAGTGAGAGAAAGAGAGAGGAGAGAAGGAGTGAGAAAGGTATGTGTGAGAGAGAAAGACAGAAAGAGAAAGAGAGATAATTTGCTTTTGTTATTGAGAGAAGACACTTTTTGGTTTATTTTGCCTACACTTGACACTGAGGTACAGAGCAACATGGTACACCATCAACTCAGATGTCTCTTGGGGGCAACATGACACAATGTGATTGATACATATTGACAGTGATGTAGCAAACATAATTCCATCAACTCTAGTGATTGGGGTCTTAGCCGACAAGTGCGGTGGAAGGACTACATCTCGTTATTGCCCTTTATTTAGATGCTCTGAGCCGAAATAGAACGCAATCGCTTTGCAGCAGCTATCCGCTCAATTTAAATGCAACCAAAGAACAGGAAATGAAACACCTAAAATGCGTTCTGAAAAAAGGAGTGTCCAGGCGGTGGGAGAGGTCTGGACTGCGGGAAGCTCACTGTATCTTGGCGGTAGTGAACGTCTCTGCTGTTTACTGTATGTACCCTAAACACCGCTAATACAGCTATTAAAACGGAATCGGTTCTACTTTATTACACAACAGGTCAGCGAAAAAAGGAGGTACGATCTAATCTCAGAAGATTAGATCGTACAGGGATGAGCTGTGCTCCGAAATCAACTTACTTCCACACTTCCATATTGGCCCATACTTCCACATAATATGCACATATACTGGCTAAGTTAATGAAGCTAATTGTTTGCTTTTTGTCGTGGTTTCAGGGAGGGGCGTGTTCAGGAAGTGGCCTAGGGTGGCACGGGCCACCCCTGAAATCTGATTGGCCACCCCAATATATGATTGGCTATATGCCCAGTCAGAGGCGGGCCACCCCTGGTGCCACCCCTATCAAAAATGTCTTGACACGCCCCTGGTTTCAGGGTTGCCAACTTTTGCAAAAACCTTGGAATGAGATTTGGTTAGTGCTGTCAAACGATTAAAATATTTAATCACGATTAATCGCATTAATGTCATAGTTAACTCGCGATTAATCAATTAATCGCACATTTTTATCTATTCTAAATGTCCCTTGATTTCTTTTTGTCCCATTCTTTTTTCCATTTTAAAGCTCTTATCAACATGGAAAAGTGGTTCGGATTGCTTCGTGCAAATATTTTTTTTTATTGAAAACAACATTGCAATCGCCTGGCTTTGACGAGGGGGCGGAGAATTCGCATGAATCGCATCAGCTGTGTGCTTGGCCATCAAGTGGTATTTCAGACTGGACGTGCTGCGATGATAACTCAGTTTACAACGACAAAACACACAGATCACTTTGGTCTTGTCAATGGAACCATTTGGCAACTTTCTAAAAGTAAACTTTCCATTCAGAATCTTATTGGCATCCATTTCGGCGTCTCGCGCTCGCCATCCACTCAAAACGTAACGTTAGCCTACTACCAGAGAATGTCTAATATCCGTAAACGGGCTCTGCTACTACTCTTTAGCCGGCTCGCAAGCCAAACAAGTGTGTGTGTGGCGTGCCTGTTGTTTTATTTCCGGTCTAGCTAGATCCGGTGTGGTGTTGTAGTCTTTCTAACGTCGGTAATTGTTGCAACAGCATGTGAAAAAAACTACAAAGTTTGCTAGGCCAAAAAGAGCGCTAATCGCGCGATAAAAAAATTGACGCCGTTAATTTGGGTTTGCGTTAACGCCGTTAATAACGCGTTAAACTGACAGCACTAGATTTGGTATTTGCCCCCCCCCCCATCCTCCAGTTGCAAAACATGTAAACATCTCAAAACATCGATGGTTGCAGCCTCTCGTTACAAAACAATTCACATTCAAAAACAGATACACTCGTGAAAATATGCCAGTCTTTAAATGTATTCTATACATGTTACTGTTATTCTCTCGGTAAAAAGCATAGACGGAAAACCTTCCCACACAAGACAATGTAAAGGTTCAGTCTGTTCATCTCATTATGTACTGTACATGACAGTGCCAGACACGATACCTCATAGGAATCGTTACACATTACAGATATGTCTTCACTAAAAAGGACTAGGGTGGTATGCTCAAGTCAATATGTGATTCCTATTCATATATTGTAAACATAACACATTTGACGTTCATTTACCTATGCTCTACCTATGTGCAACCTATCACTTGAATGATCACATACAGTGAAACATTGAAAGGTCACATACAGCACTTAATATACAATCTATGATAATAAAATGTCATGTATAGTTGACTGATTCTGATTCTGGGCGTCAGATCATGCAGAGGACCATGTCTTTATGAGCATAGCTCTCAGACACAGATACAGAACCCTCCTATGTACAACCCAACACTGCACGCAGGACTGTGAACACAGGAACGCGGGTAGCAACCCACGACACCGTCACAGAATTCACACGGCGCATTCCTGCCATGGTCCAGCCTGAGAAGAGACTGCATAGCCGGGCACTGCACCAGGGGAGATGAAGGGGAGCCAGGGCTCTTGGGCATCCGTTATGGGCATGGATACAAGGTGGGTAGCATGCCTGGGGTGAGATACCAGGCCAGGTCACGGTGACTGGGAAGTGATGGATGACAGGGAACAAGATGATTGAAGAGTGATGACCGACAGCGTGGTGGACTCTAATTACAGCCGTCTCAGAACCTTGAATGGAGTAGAGTGACTCTACACCCATACCTAGACCCCGACCCAAGTGGAGGTTATGATGGGTGGTCAGCGTGGGGGGGGGGGGGGTGAAGAGTGGATGGAAGGGTGAGAGTATGGGGTTCTTCCCACTGTGGGCTGCGACCGCGTGGTAAGAAACAGTTGGTAAAGCGGGCACAGGTAGCCCGGCATGCTGTAGATGCCCCGGGAAGGCCGATGAGAGCGTGTACCCGCCACGTCCTCGCCTCCACGGGGGGAAGACGTCGACGGGGCCACGAGGGCTCGGTGACATGGATGTTTGGGGAGTGAAATGTCATGCCGGTGCTGATGCTGGTGGTGGTGATGACGCCGTCGCCGACGACGATGATGATGAGGATGTCTAGCGCGCTGGTCCTCTCCCCCGGGGGAGGGGGAGGAGGGTTACCTTGCGTTTGCGCTCGGCCCGTTCCCGAGAGCGCCGCCTCCTCTCCCGGGCTTTCTCCAGCGCCTTCAGGTCGGGCGCCGGCTCCATCTCCAAGCGGGCCTTCTTGATGTGCGAGGCGGCGTGCGCCATGGCTGCCCCGGCTCGTCCTGTCCCTCCTCACCTTCCCAGAAGACCTAGCGCCCTCCCCCCGCGCAAACCCCCCTGCGTCCTCTACCCGGCAACCCCCTCTCCGGGAAAACGGCAAAGCCCGGCGAAAGGGTTTACCGTGGGGCTAGATGTCCCTCCTCTGCGGGGTGACTTTTCCGCCAAGGGCAGACTAGACGCTGGCGATAGATACAGAGAGAGAGAGAGAGAGAGACGTATTCCTCTACCACCACCTCCACCGAAAGAGGATCTGCTTCAGCCGTAGCTCCCTGGAAGACTGCAGCTGAGTCTGTGTGTGAGCGTGTGTGTATGTGGGGGCAGCGGGAGTGACAGAGAGAGAGAGAGAGAGAGAGAGAGAGAGAGAGAGAGAGAGAGAGACAGAGAGAGAGAGAGAGAGAGGGGGGGGGGGTTAGAGAGAGAGAGGGAGACAAGGGGGGCGGGTCTGATGCACGCCACCAGAGGTAAGCTGAGAGAGCATTAGAGAGAGGGAGAGAGCGCCAGAGAAACTCCGCCCCCTTCCTCCGTAGCTGTGCAGTGCAGGGGAAAGCTTTGGATTTGGGATGTGCCTGTCAGTCATCTCACATGCAAGGCTTCCCCACTCAACACGCTATGGAGGAGAGGGAGAGAACAGGATGAGGGAGGGGGCTCCGACAACAGTCACTCCTGTCCTTTGGGTGGAAAAAGGGAGAAACCATGCTGAACTGCGGGGGGGTCCTTCATGTATCAACAGTATTGTTTCCTTTTGTGCTCCCCTGTGCTCCCCCGAAAATGGTTCAGTCCACTGCCTCGGCGACTACGAGCTGCAGAATTCACAGCTTGGGCACACACGCAGGTCGTAAAGCACAGTCTTCTCCCACTGTCATATCAACACACACACATTTCTGTGGCTTGGGGCTAATACAAAGATAAAAGGAAGCACCAATTTAGAGCATGGAATGAAAAGGACTGAGAAGTGGCTCCCTCCATAATCAAACATAAAACCAGTATTTAGCCTGGTGCTGGATGATAGTGGTTAATGTCATGCAGTATTTGCTGAATAGATGTGTGTATTTGTATTGCACGTTGAATATCAAGACGCTGTGCCATTCTATTCATGTGCCACCACAACAACATGTGTGTGTGTCTCTGTGTGTTGACAGTGGGGGAGCATCAGTGCAGAACTTGTGTGTGTGTGTGCGGTGGAGAGAGAGGGAGTGGGAGTCGGTTTCTTTGTGATGCTATGTGTGTGGGTCTGCCAGGGTGCCCCAGCTGGCCACACCTCACCCTGGGCTTCAGATCTGATGCTCACCTCGCACACTCTGACCTACTGAGAGAGAGACAGAGAGAGAGACAGAGACAGAGACTGAGAGAGAGAGAGAGAGAGAGAGAGAGAGAGAGAGAGACAGAGACTGAGAGAGAGAGAGAGAGAGAGAGAGAGAGAGAGAGAGAGAGAGAGAGAGAGAGAGAGAGAGAGAGAGAGATGGGGGGGGCAGACGGGAGACACTTAGAAACCCTTCTCATGTAACCGCGCAAATTCAGCACCATGGACAGCGATATGTATTCCGACCCATGCTAGGCACCTTCAATTGAACAGTGCAGTTCAATGCAGTAAGCGTTAGAATGCCTAGCTCTGTCCATGGTGCTGAAACGTCATTATATATATATTTTTTTTTTAATGATGGTGCAGGCTCAGAACACAGAGCACAAAAAGAGGGGCTGGTCAAATTCCCTCCAGTATCATCCAGTCCATGCCTCAGAAGAACCTAGTATATTGTACGTATGTCATTCCTTATGAAGCTGATCTACACAGTTTTGGGTTGAAACCTTTGTAGCTATAAAGGCTGAAATGCCTTGTGAAGAGCTGACGAATCTCTTCAACAGACGCCACTCCACTGACTTGTTCATGTTTTGGCTGAACGTTCCACAACATTTAGCATTCCTGAACGCTGTCAGTCTCCAAACACCGTCTCGTACAGTAGCTTCTCTCCCTTAGCTACGCTGTCGTAGCACCACTGTGGAGCCACACAACCAATCTCTCTTTCAGGGCTGCAGAGCTTCCTCTGCTCACACTGCCATCCGATGCCCCCCTACTGGTCACTTTGATATCGCACCCATTTGCTTGAAAGCAGGTGGACCAGCAGAGCCAGGCAGCTTTGAGAGTGTGATAGCAGCACAGACACGGCCGGCCTTACCTTGTCCTCAGGTGTACTGAACACGTATGATGTATGGAGGGTTTGACTGGATGCTCAGAGAGCCATGACATGAGATGAAGAAGGGGGAGGGGGTGGTTGGAAAATCACTTGTGCCGACTCAGGGTTTTTCCTTGGGGGGTAGGGGGGGGGGGGGGTTCTTTATGTTGTCGTATATGATCGCTCAGATCCTTCAAGTGTTGTGTGTATTCAAATGCATGTCCGTCCATGCAAATGTGTGCGTTTGTGTGAGCGTGTGTGTTACTGACATGTACACACACGCAACAGCTTTCAGTGAGCCACGATCCAGTGTGTGTGTAAGGGGTGTGGCTGCTCTACTGCTATTGACAGCGTTCGAACAGGCCAACCAGGCTCTGAACGAGCCAAGCCGTTCGTCTTCTGGCCCAGAGGGACGGTCATGGGCAAGCAGGGACCATAAAAAGGCCATTTACAGAAGGTCCGCTCAGTCAATGAGGCTCAACCCAACGAAACACACACACACACAAGCTCATATTGTGTACTGTGAGCAATTTCAGATGAAGTAGCACTCTGGCTTGGATGCTATTTGCGTGCATCTTATCTACAGTCGATCGATATATGTTGTGTTGTGTTTCCTGGGTCTGTTCTGCTGAGTGCGTGTTTGCCGTGCACCGGGCACGTACAGTGCATGTGGTGTTGACTGTGTGCGTATATATAGGCCACGCCCTCCGCTCCATCGGTGTGTGTTAGCAGGTGTGTAGCCGTGTGCGTGTGTTTTGTATGTCACCGCTTGGCCCCTCTGGCCTTACCTGGCAGCAAGGAGGATTCTCTTGGTAAATCTTCCCATGGGTTTCTAATCCCCAAATCCTGTCTAGAAGGGAGAGAGAGAGAGAGAGAGAGAGAGAGAGAGAGAGAGAGAGAGAGATAGAGAGAGAGAGAGAAATAGAAAGGGAAATAGAGAGAGAAATAGAGAGAAAAATAGAGAGAGAAATAGAGAGAGAAATAAAGAGATAAAGAGAGAGACAGAAACAGAGAGAGAAGTAGAGAGATAAAGAGAGAGACATAAACAGAGAGAGAGTAGCCAGTAATCTATCAGGGTGGTGGGGCATCTAAGTGATTAGCAGACCCCCATGCTGGCTTCGAAGATCTGCTGAATCTAGACATCAACACTGTACTGTCATAGGCAGAAACACACACACTCACCCACACAAGCAAAAAGAGGTTGTGTGCATAGGTGCTTGCCAGTGTGTGTGTGTAGATGTCCCTGACTGACCCCTGACCCAAGCTAACTACGTCAGCATGTGTGTGATGAAGGAAGAGGATTAGGGGTTAGGGTTGGAGGTGAAGCTATGGTCACACATTACAGGTGACTGTCAAAGACATTTTTGACCTAACACTGCTATGGAGATGAGACACACACACACACACTCAAGCAAACGTGCACACAATGCACACAGAGACAGACAAAAACACACACACACACAATCACAATATCTTAATTTCATTGAAATCAGCCTGATCCCTGTTTCTTTCATCAGCACTAAAAGGTTTATCTCCTCTCCGAATTAAGAGTGTACACACACACACAGAGTACCCTCCTTTGAAGAACCCTCCCCCTCCCTTCTGTCTCCTCCTCTATCCCATAAGCATCCCAAACCTGGGGTGAGGTTATCCTGGGTTAGCTACTCAGCAAAATCATCTTCTCTTTCCTCTCAATGTGTCTTATTTCTTTTTTGGGGGGAAGGGGGGGGGGTTAGGGTTTATTTACATAGTTGCTGCTTCATCTTTGGTAAATGATAGTCCAGCATCTCACATTGTGAGACATCCCTTGTTGCTTGTGTCATTTCCAATAACTCCATGTCCAGAGCTTTTCGGTTTGTAATTAAGTGGTTTATTTGCTGGAGTGGATGACAACAGGGTCTCGGAAGTAATGAGGGTACTGTGTGTGTGTTTGTGTGGGGAGGTGGGATTAGTCATGCGTGCCATCTGGCAGAACCCCACACACATGGACTTCCCCTCAAACACAGCCCTACACACACTTAGACCAGGGGGCAGCGGAAGGGGGGGGGTTTTGTCCCCGAAAATGGCATCCCTATTTCGGTAGGTCCATTTGAAATGTTGTTTCACACGATGTTCTTTATTGTGTGTAACATGTTCTGTATTGTGTGTAACATGTTCTTTACGATATGTAACATGTTCTTTATTGTTTGTAACATGTTCTGTATTGTGTGTAACATGTTCTGTATTGTGTGTAACATGTTCTGTGTTGTAATGTATGTAAATGGAGGAGGGATACCTTGCATGGGTCCCGGTCCCTAGACACCATCTATCGTTGTCACCTCTCTGGTGGGGGTTGGGCAAGGCGTGTGTGTGTGTGTGTGTGTGTGTGTGTGAGTGCATAAGTGTGCGTCAGAGTGCAGGGTCTTGAATGCATGGCCACACCCTGACTCAAGATAAGAAACAAACGACAGGTGGAACAGCTTTCAGGGCCGCTCGAGACAACACATCTAATTGGCCCGGAAACGTTGACATGCTGTGTTAACGTCCTCATGGGACAAGGAAAGATGCTGACAGATAATAAATAATAATCAATAACTCATGAGAGTACCTCCAATTTGGTACTGTATTTAGAATACTTAGTAAGAAAATGGTTTCAAAATGAGAATTGTATGACTCTGAAGGTGATAGAATGACTTGTGGAACTGATATTGATATTGAAAAGGCCCAATCCTGGACGAGTGCCTGTCATGCTCAAACACACAGCTGAACCACTGACTGGAACAGCCGCTTTGTTTCCCAAACCAGATCAACGTTTAACAACACAGGCACAAAAGGAAACACAGAAAGATGCACACACACACAAACACGCACACACACGCATGAACACACACACACACGCATGCAAACACTCCACACACACACACACTCCACACATGGATGGCTTAAATCCATTCTTGCATGGAGTGCTGCTCCAAGGTCTCCATTCCCCTGGTAACGCATTGCTTAGCAACAAGGCTGGGGCGTTGTCGATGGTAACAGCGGTGGGAGAAAGGAAGAAGGCTTGTCTGGGAGTGTGTGTGGGGAGGGGGAGGTGTGTGTGTGTGTGTGTCGGGGTGCTTTCCACCTTGCGTGTGATAGGTGCTGCCCCCTGGGGTTCATTAGAACAACCTGGCCTCCCACAGGCCTAATGAGCACACACACACACACCTTACACTGAAGTGAGCAGAGAATTACAAACCTCAGAGATTGAGACTGATGTAGAAGAAGAGAGAGAGAGAGAGAGAGACAGAGAGACAGAGGGATGATGTACCATCCCAATGAGCTGCCCCAGCAATCCGTCCCCTTCCTATCAGAGACACTAATCACTCATCTTCACACTCTACTGACACATACACACACACACACACAATATAACTCCAGCTCGCACCAGCAGTTACATTGTAGAGAGTGTCTACAAGTGCTAGATGAAAGCCTTTCCCCTCATTGTCAAGCACGACAAACAGACGAGGATGCAGTTTAAACACCTAAACCTCTAGATGGGGCATTCTCAACACCGACAGACATTCTGTCACACCCCCTTTAAAGGAACTGGCCGAATGTTTACAGTATAGCCATTTAGAATAATCACACTGACTCATGCAGCTTCAGATCAGAGTAATTCATGTGATGGTCATGTGTCGTCACTGTTAGAAAATGTAGAAAACCAACACAACAAATTCATACAAAAAGGTCAAAAATGCCACAGAACGCCGCTTAGCAGTTGATCTGCTA
>NC_061084.1:910023-966253 GCF_021917145.1 Hypomesus transpacificus
GACTGCCCTCTTCCTGGGATGTGGCTGAACTGTGCCAGCAGAATGATGTTCCTGCTATTCCACAGGGACATCTCCGCCACCCCGCATCACACAGCAATCTGGGGAGAACTGTGCTTACAGCAGGGATGGACTTTGGAGACTCGCTACTGTAATCTTCTGAAAGCATGGGCCAATGCCATGGCCAATGACTAATTGCCTGCGAGGGTCATTATACTGTATTCCAAATGATGATCAAATATCACAGCTTGATTTACCGCTTCAGGGTAACAGAGCACTGGTATGATTACTGCGGCGGCAGTACTGATCATAAATCAAGGACTTTTTCCAAATGTAAGTCCACGGCATAGCGAAACAAGCGTTTTCTGATGTTGCGCCGCTTGATTATTATTGCGTACCCCCGGGGGAACGCGTCAAATCTGCAGCACCTCACAGAGGAGGCTTGTTCTCAGCCCACGCTAGCGTAAACAATTACCAAGACAAGAGTTGATTAACCGAGGACTTTTATTTGGGCGGCAAACCAAGCAAAGCACCGCCCAGCTAAGGCGAGCTGAAGACTGACAAGAACGTGCGGGGAAAAAAACGATAAGGGAACCGAACGGGGACGGCAACATCTGTGGTGACATGGCCTTATCGTGTCACCCGCTTGACGTTCCAGCCAGCGAGCCCTAATCCTGCATGACCGGAGAAGAAAAGAACAGAAACCAAACACATTGCAGGGAGAGAGAAAAAAACGCCGCGAGTCTAGCGGTGACGCCTTCCGAGACGTCTTCTGAGTGAGGGTTCAGGGGCGAAGGGGGAGGCCGTGGCGAGGCGGAGGCGAGGATGAGGAAAGCGCACCAATCGGATTAGGTCAACAAAAGGTAGTTCTGGTGGCGTCTGGAGGGGCGTGTGTGTGTGTGTGTGTCTGGGGAGCAGGAGAACGGCCGCCGTATGCTAGGTAACAGGATTAGGGCGCCCGGGGTGGGGGTGGTGTTATTAAGGCTTCACGCCTCTTATCTAGACGGAGAGATGGGGGGGGGGGGGGAGAGAGGGGGGGGGGAGAAGGAGATGTAAAGATTAAGTAAATGTTTTCCTTTCTTGCGCTGACTGAATGCAACCGAGGGAGATCTAGCAGAGGAGGGTTGCAGGGTGTGATGGAGGGGATGGATGGACGGATGGGGGGAGGGGAGGAGGGGAGGAGGGGGGAGGGGGGGGGAGGTAGAGACAGAAAAGGTGAGGCTGGAGAGAGGAGTGTGCCTGGAGCTGTCCAGAAGATGAAGACAGAACAGGACCAGTCGGGGGCTTGACGTTCTCCTAGGAAGATCCCCGCTTCCCTGCGTATGTGAGCGTGAGTGAGTCTATGCATGGGTACGTGCTTGTGTGTGTGTGTGTGTGTGTGCGTGCACGATCCCGGAGAGGCAAGCCTTTGTTCAGAGCCTGTCCGACACAGAGAGAGCTCATATGCTGAGGGAAAACGGGCCCCAGCATTACAGAGCAACACTCTGCTCGGTTCATCCAACAGCAAACACAATCCACGTGCCCCAAAGGATTCTCCTGCTAATCTAGATGACAATAGACAGACAGAATAGAAAGAACTGCTGTTGACGGCGGTGCTCTCTGACCGAAGCGGGCCTGTCCGTCAAAGCTGCACCAGCCTCCTGCCTGCAGGTAAAGGTTCCTCTTCAATCAGGAGGTCACTGAGTCCAGCTGTTCTCTGGAGGCCCGGTCAGATATGAAAGCTGCTCCGCGGGGGGTCCAGACCTTCTGACCTCCCTGTGGGCGTGGCCGAGCTAACAGGCTGGAGCACCTGCCCCTGGATCAGAGCAGCAGACTCATCTGAGCTGTTGGTTACGTGATGTGTGTGAGAGAGAGAGAGAGACAGAGAGAGAGAGAGAGAGAGAGAGAGAGAGAGAGAGAGAGAGAGAGAGAGAGAGAGAGAGAGAATCTACACCGGAGGCCCCGGTATCTCGAAAATTGCAAACACCGTGATTGGTGCAAGAACATGGCAGCACTGTATTGGGCTGTCCACTGTAGATGTCACTGTCCATTTCCTCAACAGGAGATCCGATCAGATGTTGTCAGTGATGGGTGTCAGACTTACCCGGTTACCCGGACTGCCAGTCCAATCTAAATCGGGAACCCAAACTCTGACCGCCAATGTTGAGAAGTGAGGTTCTCCCTGATTGGCTGACCGTTGGCAGGCAACCCTCCCCCAGGGTGAGCAGATGGTTTGTTTAACAGTTCACCATGTGTGAGAGCAGAGAGGATTCTGGGTATCTGCCTCTGTGGGTTCGGTGTACCATTAGGATGTCAAACCCTCTTCCTGTTCGCTAGAGAGTCTTGTGAAATCCTCGTGAAAGTTGTGAAATCCTTCCCCCGTTTCACACGAATGCGGTTCTGCACAGCTTCCAGTCGCTCGTCCGTGTCTCCGTGACAGGAGGCAGCTGAGGGCTGTGATGCACGCCATGTGTTCAGGCCCAACTGGGCAGTCCACAGAGCGGACAGGAGGAGAGGGGACGAGAGAAATGTTACCAAGGCCATCTGTACACTATCTGGCAGTCACCAGGGGTTATAATGAGAGAGAGAGAGAGAGAGAGAGAGAGAGAGAGAGAGAGAGAGAGAGAGGGGAGGGAGGGAGGGAGGGGGAGAGAGAGAGAGAGAGAGAGAGAGAGAGAGGAGGGAGAGAGAGAGAGAGAGAGAGAGAGAGAGAGAGAGAGAGAGAGAGAGAGAGAGAGAGAGAGAGAGAGAGAGAGAGAGAGAGAGAGAGAGAGGCACTCAAGAAAGGCACTCAAGCCCTGAATGACTGAGTGAGCAAATTAAAAACAAAACAGCAAAAACACTTGAAATGAAGTGCTCGGGAAGAAAAGGAATCAAAACAAAGTAGGGTGTCCAAAGGGAAGTCCTGCTCGGAGCAGCTCTACTGAGGCACGGGCTGAAGAAGTCCCTAACGGTGTTCTATCCTGTCAAACTCAAACGGCCTCCGTCCAAACCACTGAGGAGGAGGCTGTTACAGACGTCAACAACATCAAGATCAACACCCTCCCCATCTCTCGTCCTCCCTCCTTCACACTCCGCTGAACAAAAAGCGACCCCCCCCCCCCCAACTTCCTGAGCCCAGACACCCATCCTCCAACCCTCCACCCAAGTCCCTCTCTTGTTCTGCCTCCTACCTAAACACAACTGGCAAAGTCGGAATGTTCTCGCAGTTGATACAAGTCTCTGTACCTCAACATTCCAGTGCAACAGCACAAGCGGAATGATTGCTAATCCGAAAAGCCTCAAGTCGACCTGTTGTCCACCCCTCAACACGGCCTCGTCATTCCCGACGCGTGTCTAGAACCCAGGCAAGGAATTCCATCTATCCCAGCCCTTGGGAACAGCTCCAGTAATTATTTCCTTGGCGTCATAAAAGAGGACAGAGGGAAGGATTTATGGGATGTGAGGAGAGGGACAGGAAGATCTACTGCCAAAGGAGATATCTACAGCTCAGGTCCGACTGTGGACCTCCAACCGAATAAGTTATCGATCCAAAATAGTGGCCTTGGGATTTCATTGGACGATATGTAGCAGGGTCTAGGGAGGTGGTTGTGGGATGTAGCTTAAGACATCTGTTCAGGAAGGATTCAGGATATGGGACCACAAGGACAAGATGATGCACACACATAACACACACAGTGTTGTGCTCCTCAATGTCTTTGAAAAGCTTTCAGGTGGAGGTTTGGTGCTTCATCATTCATTTGGAACGAGGCCAAATATGGCACTCAGCTCTTTGAAATGCAAGCCCTCCCCATAGGCAAGCAAACACACACATACACACACACAAACACAAACACACACACCCACTGATGTAACTTGGTAACCTTTTCCCGCTCATTACCAGGTCCCTGTGCTCTACCCCACTGTGCTACCCACAATCCACTGCTTCAGAGGCTGTTCAGAGGGGGCAGAGTCCAGGCTACCAGAAACCCAGACAGCTAGAAAATCAATCTGTCACTGTCTGCTGGTTGCTGAGCAATGATTGTGCGTCCAGAAAGGTTCGGAGCAAAGAAAATTGAACACACACCTACACACAATCTAAGAACCATTATTTTCATGGTGGAAGCCGACCAAGATTTTCAGGGGGTCTGTATACACACGCATACGTTCCCCCGGGAGGAAACGGGCTGGGAAGATTCCGGATCTCCTCCACAGCGTTTTCATGACCCATCATGCACCTGCAGAGCTGGGACACCAGGAGTGAGTCAGGACGGTTTTTGGAGCAATTTGGTTATTCCCGAGGAGACGCTATACATCTTAATAAGAACCAAAGCACAGAAGGCGTGTACACACACACACACACACACACACGGATCAGCCTTGTCCTGTCTATCAACTATATATACCACAGCACCCACACGCTGGCTATGTAATTGGAGAGTTAGAGCCCCTTAGATAAAGGAACTTTGACAGTAGTCTAATTCAACATGCCTTCCTTGGCTGGATTCAGCTATCCTCCAGAGTATGGATGTATTTTCCAAACCCACAACGGCATTAATTACCAAGCAGGACTTTGGGGGGGGGGGGGGGGGGCAGAGATGCATCATTTGAGGGTTAGGATTACTGAAGGTGGCCTGTTCAGTTGAAACCACACACACTCAGAGCTGAGGCGACTGGGTTTACTGCGTGTGTGTCGGACACACGTAACACAACCAGAGTGACCCAAGGTTAATGCAAACTTTATATTCAGACAAAAATGTCCAAAACGGCTACAACAGTGTGCATCTGTCATCCTGACTGCGGGCCACACGCGTGAACTAAGCGTGATCTATCTGGGTCGGACTCTTCCGAGAGGCACCAAAAAGCCAAACGTCCGTTCGAGACCGAAAAGAAACCGAGGCCAACTGAAGCTGAAGAACAGCCCTGCGAGGCCACACTGACAGAAGAACAGCCCTGCGAGGCCACACTGACAGAAGAACAGTCCTGCGAGGCCACACTGACAGAAGAACAGCCCTGCGAGGCCACACTGACAGAAGAACAGCCCTGCGAGGCCACACTGACAGAAGAACAGCCCTGTGATGCCACACTGACAGAAGAACAGCCCTGCGAGGCCACACTGACAGAAGAACAGCCCTGCGAGGCCACACTGACAGAAGAACAGCCCTGCGAGGCCACACTGACAGAAGAACAGCCCTGCGAGGCCACACTGACAGAAGAACAGCCCTGTGATGCCACACTGACAGAAGAACAGCCCTGCAAGGCCACACTGACTGAAGAACAGCCCTGCGAGGCCACACTGACAGAAGAACAGCCCTGCGAGGCCACACTGACAGAAGAACAGCCCTGCGAGGCCACACTGACTGAAGAACAGCCCTGCGAGGCCACACTGACAGAAGAACAGCCCTGCGAGGCCACACTGACAGAAGAACAGCCCTGTGAGGCCACACTGACAGAAGAACAGCCCTGTGAGGCCACACTGACAGAAGAACAGCCCTGCGAGGCCACACTGACAGAAGAACAGCCCTGCGAGGCCACACTGACAGAAGACCCTCTGTCGCCTCGCGAGGACGGCTCCTTAGCGACAGCACGTGACACCAAGCTCCTCCATAAAGCCTCCCGCATCTCCTCTCAGAGGAACCTTCAATAGTGTGACGCTGTTCGGTTCGACACCGGTCCTCCGGTTCAGGGCGACTCCTAGGAGGTTAACGAACGGTGCGGTTCTGATGAGAAATGTTTCTGATGATTTTTGCAAATCTAATTCGACTCGAGCTCAGAGAACTGAGGGAGCAGGAGGGAAATTCGGGACTGCTTTGTAGCTCTGATTGCTTTCTCCGATAGCCCTCAGTCTCTGCACGCTGGGGGAGAGAGATCTTTTTTTCATTTCCTCCCAGAAGAAAAGCCATTCACTACTCACAGAACAATCAGGAATGCGAGTGAGGGGGATATTATGGGCCACAGGAGCCATGGTAACGAGACGGAACAACTGGAGACTGAGAGCAAAACAGAGGAGGGAGGGAGAGGGTGGGAAATAGATGGAGAAGGAAAAATAAGAGGGAGGTGTGTGTATGAGTGTGTGTTTGTGAGTGTGTGTTTGTGAGTGTGAGTGCCTGCATGAAAAGGAAGGAGAAGGTGTAAAAGCAGAGAAGGACGATGAAAATAGAGCTGGGGAGAGAAAGACGTTGGCGGCCATTACTCTGGAAGTTACCAGCGGCAACCAAATGAACCTGTCAGTGGGAGGACATACGAGGACCAGGGGGTCAGAGGGCAGAGGAAACGCGGCCGCTGAGTAACCCCCGGAGACCACCAAGGAACAACACACACACTCACACACACACACAAAGACATGCATATTCACACATGCGCCCACACATCCAGGGTGGTGTACAACACTTTGAAATACGCGCAAATGTATTTCCCCCCCCCCACCTCTTGTTGCGAGCCAGTGTTTTTTCTGAGCCTGTGCTTCCTGACCAGAATACAAACGAGCATCATCATCTCCTGGTCCTGCCGTACGTCTCCATCCTCACTGCCAAGTGCTAGCAGAGCAGAACACCTGCCAGCTCAGAGGGCCGATCAGCGCACCACTCCACGATCCCCAGGCCTTCCTAATAGATAGAGATCGATGAGCTCTAATAGAGATAATGAACCCCCTCGCTGCCGTCCGTCAGCGGGGTAATCAGGATGAAGACAGGATGGAGACAGGATGATGAAGACAGGATGAACACAGGAAGAAGACAGGATGAAGACAGGATGAAGACAGGATGAAGACATGCCTCAGCGTGGGGGGGGGGGGCCAAGCGCTCTCCTCGGCCCTTTGGCTCACTGAGCTACGACGCCACCGCCTGTCAACAGTAAAAGCCCCTCAGTCATGCAGGGCTGATCGAGGGTTTCAGTCAGGGTCAAACCCAGGTGCGGGGGTTTCCTCATCATACTGTACTCACGGCCTCATTAACGCCTCACCCAGTGACATCACCCTAACCCTTGTCGAGGAGCAGCAGCATCATCACAGTGGAAGAGCCTCCTGTCATTCTTCATTCTCCGCGATGGCCTGCTGTTGCGGGGGGGGGGGTCTCGGTCAATTAGGTACTCGTTGGAGCGGGAGAGATTGATAGTGGTTTTGGTCTTAAGCACACACACATAGATGCAGGCATGGCAAGATCCAAACACACACACACACAGCTGTGCATGCAAACACACGTGTGTGTGTGCACACACGCTGAGACTCAGACAGTGTAAACAAAACCTACTCTTCAGCTTTGATTTGTTTCTCTGGGCTGGTTCAGTCTCTCTTTTCCACTCTTTTTCCCCTTCTCTCTTTCCCCCTCTTGGGACCATGGGGGGGGGGGGTGGAGGGAAGAAGAGAGGGTGGGGGGCAGGGGGGGGCAGGGGGGGGCAGGGCGGGGCGGGGCACCACACAGCCTCCACTGAACCCTGTACCTCGCCTGGCTTCTCATTTATTGGACAGGATGATTTTTTGCCGACAGATAAAGGACTCCACACACACATGCACATGCACACACATCCACATACATGCCCGTGCATATATTAGGCATTAGGCACACAAAGGAAAACATACATTTTCGTTCCAGTCAATATCACTTTATTCATCAGTCTCCCTCTAATCCCTCTCTTTCACCTTCGTCCTCTCGCTCTCCAGTTTCCCCCGGGGAAGACCAGGATGCCGGGGGAATTATGACTGGCCGACCCCGCCCTGGCTAGCAGGGACTAGGATTTACTGTAACATACATCGCTGCCTTCACCAGATAATAGCTTTGGTCTGGTTTAATGTTGTTCTCTACAAAGGTGGTCGAAGTGTTGGTTTTTTGAACACCTGGATAAGCAGTATGGAATCTGCCTGGGTACATGATAGGTTTGGAGTGTTTTAAGTCATCTTGACTAAGAGAATAAATCCCATATCTTCGGCATGGAGAGTGATGGCCCTACATTTGTGGCAGAATGTCATCTGTCTTGATGGAATTGACCCTTGTTTTGCGTTATGGTTGCTTTCTTGTTGCCATGGAAACGTCTCTAGCTGTCGCCGGCATCACCCATCTGTGTTTTTGTTTGTCGTCCAAGAAAAGCCCCAGGCTTCACACACACACACCCTCACACACACACACACACACACATCCACACTCACACACACACCACGAGGAGCACTCCTCAGTGTCCCCAGACATCATGAAGCTGGTGACCTGTGTCACCACCTCACCAGAGTCCTTCTGAAACCAACCGGAACGTCTCAAAGAACCTGACAAAAATGTTAGCTAAGCTAGCCATGTCAGCTAAATCACACAGGGGGCTTTTGTGCTTTTCAGTGGCGCCAGTAGGGCTACAATCCACGACACTCAAACAGCCTGAACAGACCCCTCCCTCCACAGCTCCTTTGTCTGGAGTCAGCAGCACCGAGCAGCAACACCTGGACACTCAGTTCTGCTCTCGCTCCCTGATCGCTCAAGAGTGTTATCCTGCCGCAAATTGAAGCGGACACGCGGCCCATCTCCCCACTAATCCTTGCGAAGGCGGTCGATGGACCTTCTCCAATTAGGATCGACCGTCCCCGTTGCTACGGGGCCCCCGCTGACGCTGTGATATCTCACTCCCGGCGGCTCGCAGGGGCCCGGATCCTTCCTTATTAGCTCCGAGGCCTTTCTGCCGCTCACGTGGGTTAGCTTCAGAGCTGAGGGGAGCTCTCTGAGGCGGGATGCTGACACCCTACGCTGGATAAACAGTAGCTGTTCCTCAACACGGACGACTGTTTGTGTGTTTGTCAGACGTGTCAGATGTGAGACTCCATCTCAGACGTTGTCAGCTCATTGTTGTGCCTTCGTAAGACATGCAATACACATATTTGGACAGGTTTTTTGTGTGTGCAATTTGTAAGCTAATGCGGTGTCTTTAGCTAGTCCCTGACACTTTCCAGCTGCTGCGATTGAGGGGGTGGCCCCAAGGCTACACTAGATAGCCTGGCGGAGATTTGCACCTAAGGCGTGGGTAGCGCGACGGATCCAACAGACCATAGAGGAAATGAGCTTTCATAAGGTAGCTAATTAGTAACCATCTGTCATATTGTCTAATTATAACCATGTATGACTCTTTGATGTGGTTTCTAGGTAAGGAACATCATCCATTGCTGTCACGAGTCGATCCCACGATAACCCACTCTTCTCTCTAAAGCACATGATAGTTCACCATGATATGGCAGAACTCAGAGGACTGTGCGGGTGAGTGCGTCTGTAACAGAAGTCAAAAAGGCCAGAGTCTTTGTGATAGCCTTGTGCTGCCACACTCGAGTCGTCCTTGGGCCCACAACCGACACCAGACTGAGCTCTCCCTGCCCTCATCAGAAAAACGAAACCTGGCTCTTCATCAGCAAAGCCACCCCCGCCCTTGGGCAGAGATAGCAGCAGGCTACTGTACGGCGTTCACTTCCTCTACAGTAGCGAGCGAGCCTTCTAAAGGCTCAAATCAATCAGTCGGTGGAAGGTTTAATCGCAAGGATGAAAGGTTGAGATGAAAGTGTTCTGTAGAGATTTCCTGACCAGAGCCAAGTCGAAAGTCATGCTGCTGTTGTGTCTGTGTACACACAGGTGTGTGTGTGAGAGCCTGTGTGTGTGTGCACGCGCTTGTGTGTGTGTGTGTGTTGATGATAGGCACGGCAGGCCAGTGCTGGATTGGGTTTTAGCGGAGATCTCTTCGTTTTGTGTCGATTGCCCAGTGCTTAGTGGACTGAGATAGCAAAGATCAGCACCCTGATAGACCAGCCACTCTAACAGTGGCACACCAAGGTACCACAGGGAGGGAGGGAGGGAGGGAGGGAGGGAGGGAGGGAGGGAGGGAGGGAGGGAGGGAGGGAGGGAGGGAGGGAGGGAGGGAGGGAGGGAAAGGGGATGGAGGGCTGGTATCAATAATTCAAACATTGATCCTTAATCCTCAACTGCCTCCCTGAGTTACATTAGAATCAAGTGTTGTACATTCAGTATTAATGCAGGATTGCTCTCTCTGTCACTCTCTCTCTCTCTGTCTGGAGTAACCCACAACTCCTTCTGATTCATATACATGACATCCTGAGGATGAAACATCCAAATACTCTGGCCAATTTTTCTGCTGATTTGGCTTATTTCCTGCACTGGCTTTTAAAAAGAGATTACTGTCCAATAATGTCCCTCGTCCAGCCTCTAGCTGTAAGCCTGTGCCATGTCAGAGAGAGAGAGAGAGAGAGACAGAGCGAGAGAGAGAGAGAGATAGAGATGGAGAGAAAGAGAGAGAAAGAGAGAGAGAGAGAGAGAGAGAGAGAGAGAGAGAGAGAGAGAGAGACGTTATCTATGATAAATCCACAACACTTAAGTATTATACAGTGGCTCGCCCAGTGACATAGCCAAAGGGAAGACTGGATAATAATAGAGATCTCTGTTGGAGTCATCTTCCTCCAGAAAGAGTGTCTCCACTCTTCTTCCAGGAAGTGTGTGTGTCTTTTCTTCCTCCAGAAAATGTGTTTGTTTTTTTCACGGTGGAGGCGGAAACAATTCCTACTGTCATAATGACTTAATCTCATTTGAAAACAATGGGCGTTTGGGTTTGCAAAAAACACTCGCTCGAAAGCATTATCATCCACCACGCTCCTGCGTGGTCTTGCATTCACTGAGAGGCACACACACAAAGAGCAGAGCACGGTGGGGACCCACCCTGAGTCACAGCAGCCACCTCCCATTGTAACAGAGGTGTGCAACACAACAGTACCAACGCCGTTCAACAGGAGGGAGAGTCAGAGAGAGAGAGACACAGAGAGAGACAGAGAGAGAGAGAGAGAGAGAGAGAGAGAGAGAGAGAGAGAGAGAGAGAGACTAGGTGGAAGGAGGGAGGGACAAAGAGGGGCAAGTGGAAGAGAGACAGAGTCGAGAAAGCGATAGAGAAAGAGAGGGTGGGTGACACTCAGAGAAAGAGAGACAGAGAGTATAAGAGAAGTGATCCATCAAAACCAAAAGAGGTGGAATGGGCAGAGAGCTCATATGAGAAGACCACAAACTGTTCTAACCCAGAGGAAGAGAGAGAGAGATGGAGAGAGATAGAGAAAGAGAGAGAGACAGAGAGAGAGAGATGGAGAGAGAGAGACAGAGATGGAGACAGAGAGATAGAGATGGAGAGAGATAGAAAGAGAGATGGAGAGAGAAATATGGAGTGATAGAGAGAGAGAGATAGAAAGATGGAGAGAGAGAGATGGAGATAAAGATGGAAGGAGCAAGAAAACACAATAATGAACACTTCAGCACCAATCCATCAAAGCACTTAATGATTGTATTTCCAAAAGCCAAAACAACCTCTTAACAAACACACACACACACACACACACACCTTCCATCAATTGGTGTCTGCAGCCAGCAGGCTCAGAGAGTGTGCCGCACAAACACAACAACATCAAGCTGCAATTCCACCAGCCAACTGCCCCAGCCTCCAGGGAGGAGAGGGAGAGGAGCGAGGCAACTGCTGCCCCAAAAACACAGCACCGAAGTCAGATGAACGGAGCCAGCCCTGCCCCCTGCGCTCCCCAGTCTCTGTGGAGCTCCAGTGCTGAACACCAGCAGGCTAGCAGGTCAGAGTGGGAGAAGCATGTGGGTTTATTTACCTTTTTGGGTCGTCTCCTCCTCTGACCCAGCCCGTTGAGACGGTCGCCGGGCTCCATCCTGTACTGGGACTGGCTGTCCTCGTTCATCCTTCAACCCTCCAACAGACCCTCACTCACTTTGACTTGTTCTTTTTAGTCTTCTTTATTCGTTCTCCAGTGAAGCCCTCTTGAGCTCGAACCCAACCCAGCAGCCAGCCTCTCTCCACAGTTAGTCCACAGTGACTGAGGGGAGAGCTACGAGGGAAGGGGGAGTGGTAGGTTGAGGGAGGGTTGGAGGGGGGCAGGGAGGGAGGGAGGGAGGGAGGGGCAAGAGAGCGATGGCAGGAGGGAGGGGGGGGGAAGCACAATGGTGTTGCCATGGCAGCAGCTGCTACCAGTGTTTATCTGGAAGCGCTCGCTGGAGAAGACGATTTCTCCTACTAGTCGCTCGTTACCACCCGTGTGTGTGTGTGTGTGTGTGGTATGTGTGCGTGTGAACACAACTGTTCGTGTGGTCTCTTCCATTTTTTCCCCAGATTTTTCTTAACAACAATGGAGTTAGTTAGAACCAATCAAAAGAAGCTAGCTCAATACCTTCCACTCAACATTCATTGCATAATTATTTTTCAATGTTAAATATATAAATAAATCCGTTTTCATCAGGAAACAACTTGACATTACTCATATTAATACTACTCATATCAAATAACTGAATTATAGCAATGTAAGAAAAACTTGTAATTTAATTTGTCTAAATTAAGTATTTGTTTTCTAATATCAAACAGCTCTTTCATATGTACTCCAGCCTGCCCCAATTAAACAGACTAGGTCCTTTGAAAAGACAGAATCCGACTGTCTTTAATGATGGCCCCTGGCTATATGGCTGGTAGTGCGCTGTGTTGAAAGAGCATCCCATTAATAGATATAAAACCCCTTTCTTCTCTGTCATCCATCCATCCTTCCAGCTCGCCCCTCCCTCGCTCATTCACGACACAGTATGGAGATCCGGGTTGTGAAGACTGACAGGACTAAGGGAGGAACAGAGGTGTTCCTCCCAGTCCCAACTCTCACTGTGTCCTTTGATCTTTCGACCTCATCTCTCTACTGTGTCTCACCTCCCTCCCGCCCCGCCCTCCCTCCCTCCCTCCCTCTCTCTCCGTCCCTCCCTCCCTCTCTCTCCGTCCCTCCCTCCCTCTCCCTCCCTTCCTCCCTCCCTCCCTCCCTCCCTCCCCTCTCTCCCTCTCTCTCTCTCTCTCTCTCTCTCCCTCCCTCCCTCCCTCCCTCCCTCCCTCCCTCCCTCCCTCCCTCCCTCTCTCTCCGTCCCTCCCTCCCTCTCTCTCCGTCCCTCCCTCCCTCTCTCTCCGTCCCTCCCTCCGTGTTGTTCCACTTCAACACTTCCTCACTTCATCATACTACAATCAGATTCCAGCCTCAATCTAGTCCGGTCTGGTGACTGTGTTCCTGGCTCCGCCACACACCCCACCCCACCACACTCACACACACACACACACACTCCACCCCTGTCACCTGGCCATGTACCCCTGGGTGACAGTGCCTGGGGAGGCCATGTGAGGGGTCGCAGACACACACACACAGATGCTGGTCATTACTCAAGGCTGTGGTGAGGGGGGTTTGGTTGTGTGCCAGACTATGGCTCTATAGGGACTGCCAGAGGGCACACGGGATAAGAATTCTCAAAAGTTGAGTGTGTATGGGTGTGAATGTATGTCTGTATATATGTATGTATGAATGTGTGTGTGTGTAGAGGTATGTGTGTGTGTGTCCTTATCTGTATTTCCACCTCTCTGGCTCTTCACCAGAGGGCACACCTGTGTGTTGGCACCTGCCCACTGTGAGGAGCGAGGGATGAGGGGAGATCCAGATGGAGGAGAGGAGGATGAAGGGAGGGATGAGGGGGAGACCCAGATGGAGGAGAGGGATGAGGGGAGACCCAGATGGAGGAGAGGGATGAGGGGAGGGAGGAGGGGAGACCCAGATGGAGGAGAGGGATGAGGGGAGGGAGGAGGGGAGACCAAGATGGAGGAGAGGGATGAGGGGAGACCCAGATGGAGGAGAGGGATGAGGGGAGACCCAGATGGAGGAGAGGGATGAGGGGAGGGAGGAGGGGAGACCCAGATGGAGGAGAGGGATGAGGGGAGACCCAGATGGAGGAGAGGAGGATGAAGGGAGGGATGAGGGGAGACCCAGATGGAGGAGAGGGATGAGGGGAGACCCAGATGGAGGAGAGGGATGAGGGGAGGGAGGAGGGGAGACCCAGATGGAGGAGAGGGATGAGGGGAGACCCAGATGGAGGAGAGGAGGATGAAGGGAGGGATGAGGGGAGACCCAGATGGAGGAGAGGGATGAGGGGAGACCCAGATGGAGGAGAGGGATGAGGGGAGACCCAGATGGAGGAGGGGAGGATGAAGGGAGGGAGGAGGGGAGACCCAGATGGAGGAGGGGAGGATGAAGGGAGGGAGGAGGGGAGTACACATGAAAAGCCCTTTATAGATTAATGGCCAAAGAAGGATCACAGACTACCAAGCGGTATCAATGACGTGTGCTCTCTTTCTCTCCCTCTCCCTCTCCCTCTCCCTCTCCCTCTCCCTCTCCCTCTCCCTCTCTCTCTCTCTCTCTCCCTGTTTCTCCCCCCCTCTCTCCTCTGTCTGATCTGAATAATATCTCACCGACAATTTGTCGTTTTTGCAGAAATGTAGAGTAGCTGAGTTCTTAGCTACTCACTATGGGTTTCTTATACCAAAAAGTTTTAATGAATCATAAACATTTTACAGCAGCAATATTTCTGTGCACGCAGTGCAACAAATCCTTAATGAGCAATTGTCAGCAAATTTGTTGGCCAGTCTGGCAGCTGTTAAGCACTAACAAACACGTTCTCACCAGCCTTCTCACAACATAAACAGACCGGCAAGACAACACTCACTCAATCTCTCTCTCTCTCTTTCTCTCTCTCTCTTTCTCTCTCTCTCTCTTTCTCTCTCTCTCTCTCAGACCACAACACAACAGCGCAGAGGGTGGGCAGAGGGGGGGCAGAGGATGTACACACACCGCTGGGAGAACAGGGTCTTGGTATGGCTCGGCATGAAGACACACACTGAAGTCCTGTCAGCCACATTCCCTCTCTCCACCCCTCCAGTAGGAGGCAGCGCCACCCCTCCTGCCTTCCCTCAAGTCTAGTTTAGAGGTGGATCGAGTTGGATCGTTTACCTTGACTGCTTCCTGTCAGAGCCAGTGGGAGAGGTGTGACAGGGGAGGCACTGTTCTTCCCAGTGACATACTGGGACGGGTTCCCTTTGATGAGGAACCACACACTCCACCCTCCCATTCATGCACATCAAACAGGTGCGAGCAACAAAGCACGCTGCCCCACACACACACACACACACAGTAGACACACACACAGTAGACACACACACATAGTAGACACACACACACACACAATAGAAACACACACACAGTAGACACACACACACAGTAGACACACACATACACACACACAGTAGACACACACACACAGTAGACACACACACACACACAGTAGACACACACACACACAGTAGTACTACGGCATCTGTCACCCTCCCCCACAGACACAGCCCCTCAGCATGCTCTCATTCACGACTGTCACCGACCCATGCAGAAGATGAGTGGCTCCCTCACATCCTCCTAACCCCTGGGGAGCCTTGAGCTCCGCTGTAGACCCTAGTGACTGTAGGCTACATGGCTGTATACTGGAGCTACTGGGTGGGCAGAAGGGCTGAGGGGCAGGTTGGAGCGTATCATCCATGGAGGGTGAGGCCAGCTCCCAGATAACGCTGCAGGAGTTGCTGTAACCGGGAAGAAGAAGCACAACCCGTTTCTTACCTTACCTCAACCCCATCACCACCAACCACCACTCCCTCAGTACTTACAGGCCTACTTCTGCTTTTGGATGGGATCATAAGAAACCACCAGTGCGCACGTGTGTGTGGTGTGTGTGTGTGTGTGTGTGTATGGAGTTATGCAGGTGCCTCTACAGACATCTCTCCCACTTCAAAGGTTTAACAATGCTTTATTCTACAGAGTCATTTCCAATAAAGGGAAAACAGGCTAGATGTTAACTGTAGCTTTGAAGCTGCCTAACACACACACACACACACAGTAAGGTGGATTCCCTTCATTCTCTCCTCTGAGCCAATTCCCTTGCATCCTCCAATAGGGGGGCCCATCTGGTGTCTACTGGCTGTTCATAAGTCTGAGTTCACTCCAGCTCAAGTGGGGAGAGAGGGTGGAGGGAAGAGAGGGGAGGGAGGGGAGAGAGAAAGAGAAAAACTGTGAGATAGAGAGAAACGTGTTACCCCCCGGAACACTTCCTTGAGGGAGGGAGGGAGGGAGAGAGAGAGAGAGAGAGCGAGAGAGACAGAGAGAGAGAGAGAGAGAGAGAGAGAGAGAGAGAGAGAGAGAGAGAGAGAGAGAGAGAGAGAGGGGAGAGAGAGAGAGAGAGAGGCACTCGAGCCCTGAACGAACTGAATGAGTCCCCACCAGCCTTAAAGAACGGCGGGAGGAGGAGGGAGGAGTGGACTGGGTCCGCTCTGTCTTGGTGGAGCTCTCTGTCTGTGTGTGTGGGAGGGAGGGAGGAGAAGAACCTTTTCCTCCGCTCAGGTTCAGCTGTGACTAACCAGGCAGAATCTGAACTAGAGAGTGATGGGCTTTGCTGTGCAGAGACTCCTCTTGTTCGGTGTGGCTGCCTCCCTCTCTGACCTGAAGGACAACGTTGACTGTCTGGCTGAGGAGACACACACACATGAACTACCCCCCACTGACCTCCCAGACAGACCTGACCTGACACGACCTCCTGTGGGACACTGGCTCTCGGAGTCTTAAAGGGGGCATCTTGCCTCTCCAACACACACCCACACACACACAGAGAGAAAACCTCAGACAAAAGGAATCCCCCCACATTCCTCAGAGTCACTAAACATCTTTCCCCCAGCGACAATGGCTGTCAGTCCTATCAAAGTGCCAAATATTTCAAACTCCTCACAAATGACTTTGAGGGAAGCCTTTGTTGACTCAGTCCACACAATCAAGAAAAAAAAGCTGCGCCCTTCATCCCATTTGCTGTGACATTGATTAGTCAGCAAGCTCACTGGGTGTGCATTCTTACTCAATGTGTCCCTTTGTTGCCTTGTCTGTCACACTTTAATAACCGCTACGTCACAAGAGCGAGAGAACGAGAGGGAGAGAGAGCCGAGAGTCAGGTCTCTACATGACAAATAAGTGGGAAAAACACAGATATATATATTACCCCTTCCTTTAAATCAAACCGGGGCCCAGGAATAGTCCAGCCAGCTCCTTGAGCTAGTCCGCCCTCTTAGCTCCCTGACAGGAAAGCTGGCTAATTTAAGGCTGTCCTCACGCCTGTGGCCCACACGCCTGTCAGTGTGTGGGGCCTGCAGCAAAGCTGGCATCACGGAAACAGCCCCGCTCCCTCCACACTGGCACAGCTGCCCCCCCCCCCCCCCGACCCCCCGACCCCCCGCCCCCCGCCCCCCCCCCGCCTGGGGAGGCCCACGTGCCCTGCCGCCTGCCTGGCAGATCTGGGGGCATCTGGACACCCGGCAGAGGGCCCTGAATATTTAATATTCGGTGGTGGTGGTGGGGAGGGTGGGGGGGGAGCATGGAGGGGGGGGGGGCAGGGGGGGGGGGTGGAGAGGCAGACAGAGGGAGGTGAGAAGATAGAGGGGTGTATATGTGGTGTATATGGGAGGAAGACGAAGAGTGATAGAGGGACAGGGGTGGGGGAGGGGGAGAAAGAAAGAGATTGGGGGGAGAGAAAAGAGGGAGGAAGAGAACAGAGGCCAAAGAAAGAGGGGGGTAAGCTCTGGATGTGTTGAAATGGAAACACACTCAGAGACAGAGAGGCATTCTAGCCTTAACCGAGGCTGTCTCT
Organism: Hypomesus transpacificus; assembly: GCF_021917145.1. Classification (NCBI taxonomy): domain Eukaryota; kingdom Metazoa; phylum Chordata; class Actinopteri; order Osmeriformes; family Osmeridae; genus Hypomesus; species Hypomesus transpacificus. Next base: position 927,531 of record NC_061084.1, read on the forward strand.
TCTCTCCATGCTGTATACAGCGTTTTGGCCAGACCATTTTACTTGTTACTTTCAGGCCTCCACTCTCTCCCTCTCCCTCTCCCTCTCCCTCTCTCTCTCTCAGCCTAACCCTGTTTCATGCTAGAGCTGTCCGGCCAGCCCTGTCCCACACAAACTAATAAAGCTATCGATAGCCCTGAATGTTCTGGTGAGAGTGCAGCTAAAAACTGATGAGGAATTGATTGCAACTACAAACAGATCTATAGGATGTTACCCTGAACTGCAGGCTGTGTTCTTGCTGACTGGGAAGTATGACATAAGCTGATAGATAGCGTGGTGCTGGTTGAAGAACAGTATTGATTGGTCTGGTTTAGCCCGAAACACGATGGTGGCACTGATATTGATAGGTGTATCATCCTTCTATCAGTAGACATTCACACTGTCACCATGGTAACGGATCCTGTCATGTCCTGGTTGTTGGTTGATATTTTATGACATTTTGAAACATATTCAGTACAATCCCCGCCAATTTAATCTTGACATAATGGAATCAACTTCAAAACAGGCCTGCTTTTGTTTGAGCTTGTAACAAAGTTTATCTTTTGAAAATGGAAACATTGTTTTGTTGTGCTTAGCTGTAAGTGTGTGTGTGTGTGTGTGTGTTTGTCACTATGTGGCCTTCCACTGGGCAACTTTAGGGCCCAGCGAAATGGTGTTGCTATAGTAATGGTATCCAAGTGGATAACCATGGCAACCAATTGGCTTTGGTGGCAGTCCACTCTTGAATTTCAGGCAGTCGAGATCAAATAAGTGGGGAGAATATTTTCCCCACTTAGGGCCAGGGCCAGGGGGGGTGAGGGAGAAGAGGAGGACGAGAGGAGGATGAGCGGGTAGGGGTCTTTATCACATCACACCCAATAGAGGAATGTGAGATGTGAGACTGGAGGGACTAAAGAGTGTCTGATTTGGTGGACAGAGCGAGGCGCGTGTGTGTGTGTGTGCGTGTGTGTGCGTGTGATTTCCCTTCTGGTGAATAAGATCAATCACACCTCAGCTGTGTGGTGTATGGATGTGCTTTCCCCTTAACTGCTCAGTTAAGGCGAAAAGTTCAGTTTTCTATATTTGTTCTGCTCTATAAGACAGATGAGAGGAGATCCAGACTCCCTAACAATGACAGAATAAAGCACTGATGTCGATTTGAAATGGCTTTTCCACTATTCACTGCTTCACTGATAAGTTCTGTAATTAGCAAGGCTATTTTTGAAGAGCTAATTACCTCCTCAGTTTGCCCTGGGGACAGGATGTGGTGTCCACCATACAATGGAGCATGGATATCAATATTTAACTACTGCAAGGAGATGGATGAAGTTCTGTTAGACAGATGTATAGGCCTAGTTCTGTTAGATGTAGTTCTGTTGGACAGATGTAATTCTGTGCATCTCCGTGAATAGTCACATTATCTGTGTTAATATGGGCCGTATGGATAAATTGGATGAATTCGGGGTCTCACATTTGATCACCTTTAACCCATTTTATACTCTAACAAAATCAGCTTTTAACTTTCATTTGAGTTTCCCAATGCATGGTCACGCTGGACAATGGAATTGTATGGACGTCACCGCTCTGACAAGATGACATGACTCGAGCCAGACAATTACGGGCGTCAAGTCCCCTTTACCGAATCACACGCCGAAGACAACAAGCGAAAGCCTCTAGCGGTGAAGAGTAATGAAACACCGCGGAGTATGTTGCTGCTACCGATGCTGTTTCGGTTGCTATTAGCGTGATCCTATTTGAAATTCCGAGGCGGTAGTGCCTTGCCCAGCTGTGCAAGGCGCACGCCTCAAGCCCGGCAAAACGGTGGGATCACCTCATCAGTCATGCAATCGTCTCCAAGGAAACGCTGGCCCAGGTGTCTGTTGTCAGGGCAACAAAGCAAGGGGTCGGGTGGGAAATACCAACGTTCTGGAGTGTACGGGGGACAAAGGCTTGGGTGGGGCAAGATGTCCGCTCTCCAGACATGGTTGAGCCTAGTGCAAGACAGCAACGGATATGAACAGTGTAATGAGGGCATCGTAATGAACCGTTACAAGCTGAAGGCTATATTGTACTAATACTGTGAACAATTACATCATGTATTACTGCAAATTACATGGGATTTCACATGAAATTGACTACAAAATATAGTATCAGGAACACTCAGTATTTCAGGCTCTCTCTAGATCTGAGTATACCCGAGTTCCCCCATACAACCACTCCACCAGTACAAACATGAAAAGTCAATATTTGGAACAATGCAACAGTAAAGATGGCCTAGTTTCTATAGGAGAGGAAGCTAAAGGACAGACAGACAGCAGTAGGAAAGCGCTGATCTTTTTATCCACAACCCTTGAGAGATCCACACCATATCATATTATTCAACCAAGCAAACTGGATCGAGTTCAGAATGAAGTGGACTTGGGTTACATCACATTATGAAATCTGAACCAGACATCTACAGGCTACAGCAAAACAGAATATGGACGATTCCGACCCCTCCTCTCTCTTTCTCTCTCGTTTCTCTCTTTCAAGTACTTTTTGGGTAGGCCTACATACAATGCTCAAATACAATGTCTACTTAACTAATTTCAGAGGGAACAATTGTGTTTTACAAAACTGATCTCTCTTCAGGAGACCATGAGGGGTCTGACCTGACCTGGTGACCTGGACCCTGGGGGGTCATGCTGTTCGAAGGGGTCAACAGCAAGAGACACTGACAGAAAGAGACAGAGAGAGGGACCGGGAGTGAAAAAGAGAGAGAGAAAGAGAGAGAGAGAGAGAAAGGGGAGGGAGGTAGGGGGGGTTGGGGGTCAAGGTCCCGCTGCACACCAGAAATCGATGGCAGAAATTAATTGGATGTTGTTTTCAGATGGGGATATTTGATCCTATAACCAAACACTCACGTGTTATAGCCCAGTCTACACTTGTCTACACTCCACAAGACCCATTTGGCTTCCCTATGGAGAAACATCCTATAGAAGTCAAATCAGACACCTCAAAAGGTAATTGCTTGGCTACGAAATGATGTTATACATTAACTACAATTGATCACGTTAAAGCATTATATTATTCACTTTTTTTACACTGAATCATGAAAACCGAACAGAAATATCTAATATATAATGTATTTAACAATTCATAACATAAAACATAAACTGCAGAATTATGTCATGAAACAAAAGAAAACTGTATTGTCTTGCAGGGTCAATGGTGAGTACAGGGCGCCCTCTAGAGGTCAGTTCACTGAACAGATTTCTTGAAGCTACACAGTATTCTGCAAATATTTACACTGCTTTACTCTTCTAACAAAAACCAGGTACAGTCATTATTAAACGAGAAACCAATGCTATTCCAACAGATCTACAAAATCGATCAACGCTTTCAATCTGTCGAGACCTGAATCATATTGCACTACTTGGAGGGAAATGTTATCACAAAGTCATACCTCTGGAATCATTCATATTTTCCATAGAGACAGAGCCCAACACCGGTGTGATGGTATTATTCTTAGCCAGCCTTCACATGACACAGTTAATGTGACACACTAATCTTATCAAAGGAGAGCTTTGAATCAGCTGTCTGGTGGTCCTTCTCTCCCTCCGTCTCCCTCTCTCCCTCCGTCTCCCCAGTAGCCTCACAGCCCGCGCTCTCTTTCTCTCAACCTCCGGTGAAGGTTAATAAAAAGGTAAATAACAGGTATATAAATAGGAGACAGAGAGAAATGTTCCATCCTTCACAGCGACTGGTAATGGGAGCTGTTTAAGGAAGGACAGCCCAGGCTGGCATAAGCCGGCACAGTAGAGGGGTGGGCATAGCACATGCCGGGCTGTGTCTGAGCCAACGCTGGTTCACAAGTTCCACTGTGCCCTGTAGAGAATGGGGGTGGGCACCATATTTACATCTCTGACCCCCAGGATGAACAAGCCAGGCTGGTAGGTTAGGTATGTACTGCAGGGTGGAATCACACTGATCTCTGACCCACATGCTGTCCAAGCCAGGCTGGAAGGTATTTCACCCAAGCCCCACTTAAAACGCTAACCTGACTTGGGAAGTCGCCCTTTGAAAAGGGCAAGCACATGACAGGTGAAACCTTGTTACTTGGAGCTCGGCCAAGACAGATTCTCGTGTGGTCTTGACTTTGCGAGTCCAGTTGACTCGCTATGTTACTAAAACACAACAGAGAGAGGGAACACAGAATGAAGTGACCCACTATAAGCACACCACTTTGGACAAAAGCTCTGCTGAATGTGTAACATGTAAATGTAGGGAAGGGAGGAGAGAGGAAAGCGATGATGAAGCCATTTTAATAGTGAGGCAGTAGCAGGTGCTTGATCCGCAGCACTAAGTGTCTCATTCAGATGTTCATCTTTTATAGCTCATCATTGACGTATGAACGGGCTTTAGGATGCTACAGGTCAATGTAAGGTCAATACAAAATCAGAAGTGATCGTCCAATCATGATGTTGGACTTGGATTTGTTTCTAAATGTGTATTAGAGTGCCCTTTAAAGTTTATTGCCGTGCATAAATACACACGCATTCACGCTGTCTCTCTCTCTTTCTTCCTCTCTCCCTCTCTTTCCCTCTCCCTCCCTCTCGTTCTCTCTCTTGTTCCCTTTCTCTCTCTGGCTCCCTGCTGTCCATAATGGATGAATTGACCTGCAATAATGGACATTAATCAGACCAGACATCATAAATCATTTATGACAACCTTTGGTGTTTACCTCCAGCTATCTCAGAGAAAGTAACTTTGTAACTGATTAATGAAATGTCAAGGATAACTGCTATTCTCTTTCTTATAAATAAAATACATAACCAGAGTTCATTTTCAGTTTGGTTAGAGACATCCGTTTCAGCATGAAAGTGATTCCCAACTTGATACAATACCTTAGCCGACAGACTGTCAAACTAATTTATGGACAGTAAGAATATACACAGCAAGAAATTGTTCTTGTAACAGCTTTACACCTTACAGACCCTCTGTAAGGTCATATGATTCCCAACTAACTTCACTGGATAGCCTGATTTCTCTAGGGGCAATTAATGCCCTGCACTGTACACATTAAGGAAGGCTGTCTTGCAATACAAAGGCATCACCATTAGATGTCAGTATTACATCTAAAGAACTACATCCAGTATCCTGTATGATAATCAGAACAGCTTCTGAGACACCACTTCAACACACGCAATCCCAACTATACATCAAACTCCCAACCACACACACACACACACGCCAACAGATAAACATCCACACTCAACGTCAGCAGTCTTGTCCTCCATCCATCTCCCTCTGCCTCCAGATCCACTCCTGTGTCATTCTACAACATTCACCCCGCTTCCCCAGGAGCGCTGAATAACCTGATCCTCAATCAGAGTCGGGACCCCTCGAGCGTCCTGATGAGGGGGGGGGGGGGGGGGGGGGGGGGGGGGGGTTAACAGAGGTGGACACCAGCCTCGTAACTCAGCCTAACGGCCCCGAGAGGAGAGGATCCTGGAGCAGGACTGCCTGCCACCCTTCTGGACTTGATGAAAACAGCGGCCACAGCAGCAGCCACATAACTGCCAGAATGTGCCTGCCTCAGCACTGCCTGGACTGTGACAGCCTGGACATGGAGAAGCATTCTCTAGCTGCTCATCCTGCGGTCTTGAACAGTATGGATCATGACACTGCAGGTGAACTTTCATAGCAGCTGGGGGATAAGAGAGATTAGAAAGGACGTGGCCTTCTGGGAGTCAAGGTGGAAAATGCTTCTGCTTAATAAACTGTCATTTGTCACAGTAGGACTGCCAGTTTAATATATATTATATTTAATTTAATTCAATGACATTATTGTGTGAAGGGTGATGTGAGTGTAATAATTGGAGTTATTATTCTCAGTTTACTCTAACTACACAAAATACAGCCAATCATTCACAACAACTTTAAGGATGTTTAGAAAGCCTTCAATATAAAATATAAGGCTATAAATGATGTATCAGAGTCCTCAATGGCAAAGGGCAATTTCTACACATATTTAATGAGGAAGGCATAGAATAAAATGACCAGGATATTACAGGATCTACTGTTACTTGTCACTCTATATAAAATGAAATCTTTAACATTGTGGACATGAAACAGGATATCACTTGTTGCCTCGTTACCACAGAGCTCCTATTGATTGTAAGAATGGCAGATGTGCAGTTGAGTCAGTTAGGTTATGTCTTTACAGTACAGTCCATGAGAGAGCCGGAAAACAATAAGGTGGCCATTTGAACATATGGTCTACATTGAGGACATTTTCTTGCTTTTCCATTCTTTGGAAACTTCCAGAAGACTGTCCAGCCAGTGTTGTAAGAAGACATCCATAACCACTGCTGTCACAAGCGACTATTAAATTAGATTTAGAGAATGTTATCAGCTACATATGTTTTGTTAGTGCACTCAGCGGATTTGTTTGACTAATTATAAAGAAACTAAAAGAAACCTCTTTTTATGTTTACTGCTTAAGTCAATGGGCTGGAACCTTGTCAGGTCTGAGGGCTTGACAGACCACAACACTAATGGAAACCTTCCAGACAGACTAATTGAATTGACTTCAGTATTCAGACAAAGCGGCATTCTCAACAAAGCAGAAAAACGGAAATTAAATGCGGTTACGCTGAAATTGTATCGTTAATTTGGCAATGATGTCAGACAGAATTTTGTCAGTTGTATATTTCTTTTTAACAAAATAAGAAGAACAATAGCCTGCCATGCTCTGATAATCAAACCACAAGGGGTAACCTCATTGGTGTTTGTGTGTGTGTGTGTGTCCATAATGATGTACAGGCATGCAGAACCTGCCTCAGGTACAGTATAAACCTCTGATCAAATCAAATGAAATCTTCATAAGTATTTGAACAGCACTTTTGATATAGCCCTACAACCAGTGTCACAAAGGGCCCACACACCAACACTGAGACCAGAAAACAAAGCACTCTCCCAAGAGAGAAAACCAACTGTCTATTCCCCGTTCGACGACGTAGGAACGCCCCATGGACAACCACAGAGTAGACCTTCAGTTTCTCAGTGACAGTATGGGCTTCTTCGACCAGACACCATGTTAACAATACCTTCTGTGGCATGATGGTCACCACGGCGCCCTCTCTGAATCTTACCTGGAAGAGAGAGACAGAAAGAACACCCATTAGAACGGCCTGATATATAGACTGATGACACAGTGCGCTTGTGAGGCGTGTGATCAATGTAGCAAGCGCAGGTCACAGCAGGAGCGGACCCACAGCCAATGACACTGAGATTCTGCAGTGCTGCGGCCACGTCCGGAGGTAACACACACACACATACATGTACGTACATAATTATGTTGAAAGTTTGCATAGCACAGTACATATAATTGAAGGTGAGATTTTGCAGAGGTGTATTATGACACATCGGCAGGTTACACACACATAATTGTGTGTGTGTGTGTGTGTGTGTGTGTGTGTGTGTGTGTGTGTGTGTGTGTGTGTGTGTGTGTGTGTGTAACATAAAGCAGTGCAGCCAGAGGCAAGGTTGTAAAGCATGTCCTCCCCTGCCAGGGTTCCTCCCAGGACTGTAAATCTCCACCATCATCACACAATGGAGGCAGGGCCAGAGACACAGAGGCAGCAACGGAGATAGAGGGAGAGGGTCTTTTACACACACACACAATGCTGTAACTGTGTGTGTGTCTCTCTCGTGCGGTGACCATAATATGTGCCTGGACTTGAGAGAGGATTGCAGTGACCGGTGGACAGTTTGGGGCTCAGTAGTCTGGTGAGATGTTTGACACCGCCCCTCGCTCGCCCCAGGGCTCCTGCCGCAAGGCATGATGGGAAACGGAGACAAGAAAGCGTCTTTGTGGCCGGAGCGTCAGGGCTGTCTCCCTGTCCCACGCCAGCACTCTGCAGGGCCTCACCCCACACTGCTCAGCCTGCTCCCGTCTACAGCCAAACCCCGTGGTGGGGGGGGGGTCTAAAAGAGACAGAGATGTGTGTGTGTGTGTGAGTGCATGTGTGTGTGTGTACATGTGTGTGTGTGTGTGTGTACATGTGTGTGTGTGTGTGTGTACATGTGTGTGCCAGACCTTTGAGTCACCCAAACTCTCAGTCTGTCACTGTCACTGGGAGGGTTTGAAGCTTCCAAGAACCTCTCCACCTCCTCTCCTCCTCCCCTCCTCCACTACATCCCCTCTCCTCCTCCCCTCCTCCTCTTTTCCACCTCCTCCTCCTCCCCTCCTCCTCTCCACCTCTCCTCTCCTCCACTTCTCCTCTTCTTCCCTGGTGGGCTATCTCAAATGCATTGTGTGAAGAAGGAGGCTATCCCTGCTGTCAAAGGAAATAGACAGCACAGAGAGAGAGAGAGAGAGAGAGAGAGAGAGAGGGGGGGGGGGGGGGGGGGGGAGCAGAGGAAAGAGAGATGCATGGTCCTCTCCCTCACCTCCCTGAGAGAAATACTGATACCAGACCACCAACAAATGCTTTTGTTTCAAATGCTGGGCAGCTGTTTGAACGTGTCCGTACACAAACACTGAAACGTCATAGCTGCTGAACTGGAATAAACTACTTCTGGTTTATCTGAATATTTTAAATCACTGAACATGTAAACATTTGGTCTACATTTCCCTTAGCTAATTAGTAAAAACATGAAACTTCATATCTATCCAAATAGTAACACTGACATCATGACTATCAATTATCAAGTCACAGATAGCGAAATGTCAGTCAATGTGAAGATCAATAAGAATGATCTTAACATCCATTCGTCTAATCAATGACACATGATCCTCATTCAGTTAACACTGGCATGCCCGAGGGAAGTGTGTTTGTTTGTGTGTGTGCGTGCGTGCGTTGGTGCATACGTTTATGAAACCAATAGAAACACACACAGCATTTAAATGAGCCGGTCTATCCACACACACTTCAGTGACTCACACTGTAGTCTGTGGGTCTACTCTGTACACTCACAAGTACACACACACTTACACACACACACCTTCCAAAACATCTACCTCCTCAACATTAATCACTTTACAAGTTTGTCTTTTCATCCCCACAACAGATTCACATGAGCGCCTCCCAGAGATTCCCCTTTAAATAAGAGAAACACTCCATTAACTCTCTACAATAAGAGAAACACTCCATTAACTCTCTACAATAAGAGAAACACTCAGTGTACTCTCTGGAATTATGGAAACACTCAATTTACTCTCTGCAATTACAGAAACACTCCATTTACTCTCTCTGACGTACTCCCTGACTGACTCTACAGGAGAAGCCGCTCCTTGTCCTGTCTCCTTTCCTGTACTCTTGTATTTTCTCCTTGCCGGACAGAATGATGGGTTGTTCTCCTGTTCAGGAGTAAAGACAGTCTCTGGTCTGCATGAATAGTTACCATCTTGGCGCGGGTAGAGAGGGGAGAAAGAGAGGACGGAAAGATGAAGGGTGAGATGGAGGGGGCGGGAAACAGACAGATAGAAGAGTGAAAGAGCCTGTTTTCAGTAAAGGCAGAAAGAGGAGGGACGCTGAGTGATTGTGAAAATGGGAAGGGGTTGACGGGGGCTGGACAGTAAACAAGCTCCCATGACAACAGAGAGGGAGCGGGAAGGAGGAGAGCTGAAGGGGAATGAAACGACGAGACAGGAAAGACAGGAGGACTAAAAGAAAAGGACAGCCACGATCCCTCTCCCTCCGAATTCCTGGAGTGTAAAGTTCCCGTGAGTGCCCACCCGTGGAGCGCGCACAAATACACCGCCGTACAGTGTCACACACACACACACCCACACACACAGGAGTGTGTGATGTCCCCAGACTTAGGACAACTCCCTCGCAGGACCCCCCTGTCTGAGGGAAGGGTTTGTCTGTGGTGTGTGTTTGCATGTGTGTGGTGTGTGTGTGTGTGTGTGTGTGTGTGTGTGTGTGTGTGTGTGTGTGTGTGTGTGTGTGTGTGTGTGGATGCGTGCGTGTGTGTTTACGAGAGTCTGCATGTCAGTGTCTGACTATTAGGGCAGAGTATAATGGATACATAAAAACATTGTTAACTATAACCCAACTGGCCTGTCAAGAGAATTCTAGAAGTGAAGGAGGAATGACTAAGAGAGAGAAAGAGAAACAGAGTTTGAGGGAGATCTGAGATGTCTGCCTCGTCTGTTCTCTCTCTCTGTCTGTGGAGCATGTTAAACCCCATCACTAACACAGCTGTGTGGCAGACAGCCAAACAGAGAACTACACTTTTAAACACAATGTATTTTTAGAAGACGCTCTTTCATCAGGCAAATACAGGGAAGACAGCTCCTGTCTGCCTGACCGGGTGAAAAGCTTCTGAATGGTCTAACGAGCTGAATGTCATGTACTACAGACAACTCATGTAGTCTGGCACATGAATACAGACAAACAGATACAGTATGTACTGGATCTTTAGGTGAATGCATCCACGATAGCGTTCAGACTTTGGGGCAAAACGCTTGTGGATGCGAACGGCTTTCATACTGATAATGGGTTGCCCTTCAAAGCTGCTTCCTAAAACGACAGGCCTGAGTGGAGCTGAACAAAGTCAAGAGGGAGGCGGGGCTTACAAGCCATCGGATCAGTGTTCCAATGACAGAGGTCCCATCCCTCTGAGACTGAGCTGGTTAGAGATCAGAGGTTGGTACTGGTAGAGTGGCCAAATGAGAATGAAGTGGGCTATGTCGGACAGGGAAGGAAGAGAGGTCAAGCCAGAATTATTTTCAGTCATATTTCATGTCTCCTTCAAACTGGAGATGAAATATTGCTGCCTTCATAAGGAGAAAATTGTTTCACATGGTTTCACCGTTCCATGGCTAACGTCATGTTTCATCCCTGCAGAATGACAGGCCTGGGGTGGCAGTGACACAGCGCTAACACTGCTAGCTCTCCCATAGGCACACACCATGGTAATGCTAGCATAATTCAAACCACACGTACTGATACAAATGTTTTTTTGCTCTTTAATGCTTTGCTTTTCCTCCCGGTTCTCCTATTACATAGACTCTGTCTTTTATAACTGCAGGCGCAAATTATATTTGCTAGCCCAGTCCAAATATTTCTCTCATGAGTTCCATATTTATAGTTTGATTTGGTCACAGTTTCTATTTCCTGATAAGAAAATATGTCATGCATAATACCTGGCAGGCATGGAGATATTTGAGCACAATTTCAAGTGTTTTGGCAGCAACACTACGGAATGTAGAGTGTTTCCGTACATTCCTGGCGATATTTCTCTCTTTTTCCTTCTCTCCTCCTCTTATTCTCTCTCTCTCTGTGTGCCTCCGCCTGAGTCTATGCTCACAGTACTTACTGCTGAACCTTCAGACACATTCATCAGGAGTTCTGGATGGTTTTGGCTGGAAGTGCAGTCACCGTCGACATCAGCAACTATCAAAGTTCTTCAATTCCAAATGATTGATCCCTAACGACTTGTGCTTCCGCATTCGGTCTGCTTCTCAGTTTTACACGGTAGCACCCAGCAGGCACCAAAAGCAATGTCACTATTTCCATTTACGAGACATGGAAAATGTGGATTTCCTACCCCGGAATTGAGGATGAAAATAGGACGGTAGGAACTCGGACTCTGCTATCCTCACAGTGCTGGTGTCTCTGGTCACGTAGGTTCGTCCTGTCAACGACACTGTCATCCTGAAGACCCTCTCTCTTTCTTTATGTGTCTCTTTCTCCCCATCTCTCTCCCCCAGTCTCTCTCTCTCTCTCTGTTCGTCTTTCAGGTTGCCCCTCTTCAGGTTGTTTGACAAGCAGTGTGACCTCCTTGTCCATGCCCTGCTCCGCTGCCTTTCTGTTCAGGAGATGGGGACGGACAGCTAAAAAGGCCGGGCTTTCAAAGCGAGCAGCCATGGTGCTCCTCTGTCACACTGATTGGACAGACAGGGGATTCACAACATTGGCGTGTCTGAGGAGGTTGTTTCGGTACACACACAAGCATACACGCACAAACATTGGCATACACACACACACCAGATATGCACTATAGACTGGAAGAACGTATATTGTCTGTCAGATATATACTGACAGGGATTGAGCTTGCATTCACAAGCACAAGCTCTGGTTATCACACACACACACACGCACACCAAACTTAAACAGCAAACACACACTCAGAGTTAGCTTCAGCTCCAGACGACATGCGATGCTATCTGGGCTAGCCCAGCCATGACGGGAAGTAATGGTCCCAGCACCTTGGCTCCCCTCCAGATGCCCTGGTCTGGGTGAAGAGATGATAGCAACTTATTTAGTTTGGTGGGTTGCTGGCTGGGTGGTTGTCTGGCTGACTGACTGGTTGGTGAAATGACATGTACAAAATTTGAAATTATACTTTCACAAAAATCTACGTTACCTCTTCACCCTCCTCCACATTTTCCCTCCTTTCCCTATCATGCGCACACGTACACTTTGAGAACCTGGGATGTCAAGTCACACACACGTACACACACATACACAAACAGTGTACACACGTGTACTACCTGACAAGAAGAAGAAGCCACATACAAATCTCTCGATCTCTAGACAAACAGCCTTGTGCCATTTGCTGCACATAGTATCCCACTGTACTTTCTCCTGGATAGGACAGAAAGATGATGAAGCTGAACACCCTCTCCCCCTCCCCCCTCCCCCCCTCCCCCCTCTCTCCCTCTCCCCCTCTCTCCCTCTCCCTCTCCCTCTCCCCCTCTCTCCCTCTCCCTCTCCCTCTCCCCCCCTCCCCCCCTCTCTCCCTCTCCCTCTCCCCGTCTCTCCCTCTCCCTCTCCTCCCCCTTGCTGTATATCTGTATTTCAGACAGGCTTTCTGCACCTCCTTCCTCTTCTTCTCCTCTTGTCTTCTTGTTATTTATTACATAACAATGTCAAGGTCAACCTACTGGGGAAGCATGTGACACACACATGTACGTATAGATATATACAAACCCACACACTCATAAATATATACACATACACGCTCACACACATGCACACACACAGGTCTTGGCCCAGATTTCTATTTGATAAATTAACCATCTATCTAATGGCAACAACTGAATGATTGATAAACTTCTGCAACTCATTAGAATTGAAACAGAATTGAAGTTTGTTATCGCACTCGAGAAGAACCCTGTTCAATTATTCATGATTGTTAATATATAAGCAATGTTCCTTCTTTCAGAGCAGTAACATTATATCAGGTTTTAGTCACAACCAGGTACTGGATGAGTGGTTTTGCTCAATGTGATTCTGCCTTCATAGTGAGAAGATGAAACAAATCTAATCTTGTTGATGGACAGAACACAAAGTAAGCACAAGGACACATCTAATCGATTTTCCAATGAACATTATTTAGTGTCAATATCCAGAATTAGGTTCTTCCTTCCTCTACTCCTGAATCCTGTCAAGAGACCACGCCCACTTTACCCCAGCTCCACCCAATCACCTGGCAGGGTAGCTGAGGGGGAGGGGCCGAGGATCCCACCTGTCTTGCCTGTGTTTTGATTCAGATTCTGACAGAGAGGATTACATGGAGATGAATGTGTAATCTGGTGGGGGGGGGGGGTTTAAAGCAGAAAACCCCTCCCCCTCTTTGCCCTGGATCCTGCAAGTCTACGTTTTGGCATGGATGCGAGCTCAAATGTGAGCTTGTCTGTGTGTGTGTGCGCCTGCTTGTGTTTGTGTGACAATACGAGATCGAGAGAGAGCAAGAAAGAGAGAGAGAAATAGATAAAGACAGCGAGAGGGAGAGAAAGAAGTAAGACAGGGACCAACAGGGCAACAACAGAGAGACAGGGACAGAGTGAGAGAGAGTGACAGAGAGAGAGACAGACAGGAACAGGGAGATAGGACAGAGACAGTGACAGGGACAGATAGGGACAGAAAGAACGGCAGAGAGGGACAGGAAGCAGGACAGAGAGGGACAGGAAAAAGGGCAGAGAGGGACAGGAAGAAGGGCAGAGAGGGACAGGAAGAAGGGCAGAGAGGGACAGGAAGAAGGGCAGAGAGGGACAGGAAGAAGGGCAGAGAGGGACAGGAAGAAGGGCAGAGAGGGACAGGAAGCAGGGCAGAGAGGGACAGGAAGAAGGGCAGGGAGGGACAGGAAGCAGGGCAGAGAGGGACAGGAAGCAGGGCAGAGAGGGCACCCTGAGGTTTGTCCTGCACCGTTATCAGATAGGGTCATTTCGCCTAATTGGTATTCAGAGCTTTGTATTCAGAGCTTCTGTTCAGTGATTCTCTAAATCTGCTTCAATCCAACATCAGAGCCCATGCAGGAGGCTAGCCTCCACCTGCTGGTCAGCTAATGCAGCTAACATCTTGTCAGCTGTACACCAAGCAATAATGATCCTGTCACTGACATCAGTGGTGTAACCCTAGAAGGGCTAGCAAGCTAACTTGGGATGTGAAGCTTGAATATACTCCTGTGCCAGCACCTCTGCTGTCTAACCCTTAGGAACGAAGGAATAATTATTACATAACAATGATCATTTCAAATCTTTACTTAATTTATAGACTTTGGTACTGTAGATTGAAGTTGGGGTTAGGGTTATTCTTTGATTTGTGCAATGGCCAAAAGGTTTGAAGTGTTTTGGAGTTCTACCCAAACTGCGATTCTGCCCATCAAGACAGGCTGATCTAATGTGACCACAGTGTTAGAGAGAGAGAGAGAGAGAGAGAGAGAGAGAGAGAGAGAGAGAGAGAGAGAGAGAGAGAAATGCGACAGACACATGGTTCTCATTTCCAAATTTCTCAGAAGTAAAAAAAAAAAAAGAATGTGATGCAGAATAACATTCTTCCCCTTCTTTCTTCCAAACGGTCCTTTATTTCTGATGTCATCAGGTTTGAGCAGATGAAGAACAGGGCCTCTCAGTGAATCAAAACACCCAGAGAAGAAGAGAGCAGTGAAAGATAAGGAAAAATGAAGGACAGCAGAGGACACAGAGATAAGACACAGACTGGGGTGCAAAACACAATTAGGCATGTACATAGTAGACACCCTGGCAGGTTGAGCTGTGTGTCGAACCAAATACACCTACGACACGACTGAATCTAGAGAGGTAGAGGACCAACACAGGACTGCGGTAACACACATATTTGGCTATAGTTTGCACAGACGTGCCACCCCCCCCACACACACACACACACACACACACGCACGCACACACACACACGAGTGCTCAGAGAGGCAGATGAATGGATCAGTGTCCCCTGCCGTTACAGCGCTGAGTTAGCCAGCACACAGAGTGTTCTCTAAGATCCAATCCGACTTGGGGACACAAAGGAAATGTAGGTGGCGAAGCAGCAGAGAGACAGGCAAAAGATAGAGACAATACAGTAATGAGGAAGAAAATAAACAGACTAAAATACCATCTCAAATACCAGCAGAGGAAACTATTTATGATTTGTTGTCTTCCAATGACACCGCACTGGTAACTTATTCTTTTATGGTCCACATGCCACCAGAAACAGAATCCACACACGCCCGTCGCCTAAGGACCTTGTAGTCCAGAGCTAATGAGCTAATGAGCTTCGGACTGACGTCCAAAGAATGACATCAGTCCCACTGAAACAAACCAGCTGCATCGTCAAAGATGTCCAGAGAGAGGGAGTTCTGACACGCTGAGAAGAGAGGGGCTTGTTTTATGGACAAGGAACGGCAACACATACGTACACTGAGATAAAGTGAGAGTGAGATGAAGGAAGAGAGAGCGGGGGTTACAGTGAGAGATGACAGTAGAGAGAGAAGGGGTTGCAGTGAGAGTTGATGGTAGAGCGAGAAGGGGTTACAGTGAGAGAGAGATAACGGTAGAGAGAGCAGTGGTTACAGTGAGAGAGAGAGAGGAATGTCCGGGAGTGTGTGTATTTATAGTGCTATGCTCATTAGACCATTTTTTACTGGCATTATTGTGCATAGAAGATCTGAGAGGCATGTTAGTCCTCACACACATTCAATTAGCAGCTCGCACTCTAAATCTTCAGTGCTTTGCCAGTTATGCTCGAGTTGACATTTCTCCTTAAGCATGTAACCTGTCACAACACATTCATTCAACCCATCTGGGTTAGGATTACAACACCAGACGAGAGTACTACAAGTGGTGTGGTGAACACACCAAAACAGCAGGACATTAGCTGACTCCGTCGTTGTCAGCCATCCAGTATTACAGAATCCCTATTCCTCCCAGTATGCAGCCCATTCCCCGCCACCCCCCCCCCCCCCCTGAAAACCCCCTCCCATCCGCACAAAATTTGACCAACTCAAATTCCAATTTAGTTTTGGATTAGCGCTAGCGAGTACAATTCTGAATCCCCCTTTCATTGGAATTCCCCCCTTCACCGGCTTATGGTGGGCTCTAATGTGACCATGTAGCTAAAAATGACTAAAATGTAGCCTAGAAACAAGATCATGTGGAGATTATTTGAGGGATCACATTAAACAATCTTACTCTTATGTGGTAGAGAAAGGTGTCTGGGTTGGAGAGGAGGGTGGGTGGGTCATAAGATTGCGGGTGTCCTGGCTCCAATGAGCAAGCCCAGGATGTGTCCATCATCTACCCACCCACAGGTTACCCAGGCTGGTCATCTACCCAACCACAGGTCACCCAGGGCTGGTCATCTACCCACCCACAGGTCACCCAGGGCTGGTCATCTACCCAACCACAGGTCACCCCAGGGCTGGTCATCTACCCACCCACAGGTCACCCAGGCTGGTCACAGGGCTGGGCATCTACCCAGGCTGTCCCTGACTTCTCACTGTGTCCAGTCCATACATTTCCTTACACACATTGTCTTCTGCAAACTCCTGTGTGTGTGTGTGTCTATGCGTGTGTGTGTGTGTGTGTGTGCCTAAGCGTGTGTGCTTCTCTGTGTGTGGTCCAGTTTTAAAGAACCAATCCAACCGGATCTACTGATGGTCTTTGGCAAGACCACAAGCAAACATCACTAATATTGCAATGGTTGAAATGTAAAACTCCAAACGTCCAACTCCAAAGTCTTCGAGACCAGGGATAAATCATCCCATAGGCCCTCATTATTCCACAGAAGACATTGACGCACAAAGCAAAGGACTTAGCTTGGTATTGAGAATGCAGAACAAGTGGTGTGTGTCCAACCCCCCTGAAACTAAACCAAGCCAGATTAATGAACTACCAAACACAAAAGGAGGGGAGTGCTCCTTGCCAGAACTGGGGAAACAGTGCACTCTCTCTTTTCTGGAAGTTTTCTAGAAATACCAAGGTCTATTTTGGGGCCACCCTAAGTTAACCACAGCCCCACTGCCCCCCAGCCACCCCCACCCATCTTCCATTCAATTCTATAGCAACTGAAACAATAGAACCAATTTTGTTTCCCGAATCCTCCGAGACATTTTAAGTATTCATAGAAGAATGCACTGACTTGTCCAAGAGATCTGCCAAGTTATCCCCTGTGCACCCTTTGGAATCTGTACCCTTGGAATGATATTCTACAACCCCTTCATAAAGGAAGTGAGAGAGAGAGAGAGAGAGAGAGAGAGAGAGAGAGAGAGAGAGAGAGAGAGAGAGAGAGAGAGAGAGAGAGAGAGAGAGAGAGAGAGAGAAAGAGAGAGAGAGAGAGAGAGAGGGTGTGTGTGTGTGGGTGTGAACACGAGGAGACAAGTCTCACGTCCCTGTGCCATGAGGAAGTTGAAGATGGCTGCTCGAGTACACGCAGAACCTCTTGTGTGAGGTGAACACAGCACCTACTCAGCGCTCCAGGTCTCTCTACCAACTTCTCTCTCTCTCTCTTTCTCTCTCTCCCTCTCTCTCTCTCTCTCTCTCTTTCTCTCTCCCTCTCTCTCTCTCTCTCTCTCTCTGGGCCAGGGACAACAGCGAGCTGAGTGACTGACCTTTGATTGATGCCAAGTGAACACACACACACACAAACAGACACACAAATACACACACTTACACACACCTTGTTACTCGACGCTCCTCCCCCGAAAGACAAAGGCTGTCCGTTTGGAATAATGTATTGGATGCACTGCACTATGGGATTCCGTTAAACTCAGGGTCACCAAGCGCTTTGGGGTATACTGCATGTGGGTCCTGCTTTTCTACTCTCTTCTGCTCATTTTACCACTTAAAGGATCTTGTGTGGCGAAGACAACAGGACAGGTGAGGCAGTAAAAGTCAGTGTGCCGAGCTTTAAGGGTGTAAAGACATGGGGCCCCTCGACGGCAACTGAAATTCAATGTTCAGACAGGGCTTGAGATTGATTCCCAGAATTCCTGCACAAGGTCCAACAGGAGGTTGAATTCAGCAGCATGTCGACAGAGTGCCAAACTGACGGAGGTCCACTCATACAGCGCAGTTCCTGGGGAGGTCACCTGACCTGATAAATGACCCGTACATCGACAGCATCCGAGACCTCAGGCTCAGGCTCTGAGACCTAGATCTGTCTAACTGGCCTGGTTTTCCTGGAGATCCAGGAAGCAGAGATGGATGAGCACTTCCCCCCCCCTGGTTGTCTTGGAGATCTGTACAGGAAGTAGAGATGGATGACCACATCCTCTTGACACCTCCGATTGCTGCAAGCCATTTGATAAGAGGGGGATACATTTAGCCGCTGTCTTTAAATAGATGCATGTTGTTCAAGGACTGGGTCTGTACTACAGAGGGTACAGCACAGCATGGAGCCTTGAAAATACTTTCATCTTTAAGCCTGAAGATTTCAAACCTGAAAAATGTGATTACCCTAAAAACGTACTCTAAACTAGAAAATGTTAAGGTATTTTCACATGCAACAAATATATGAGGACAGCAATTCCAGATAGATACACAACAGTGAAAATATTGATCAACACTTGCACATTCTCTTGTCAGTCATAGGCTGGGTTAGGATGTTTGGTTGTGTTTAGAGAGGCTTAGGGAGAGTCTGCGCTAGAGAGACACAGCAACACCCTTCCACAATCTTTTTACAGCCTTCCTCCTCAATCTCTCCATGAAGGACAAGACTCGTCACTGGTGACCAACTCAAGCTGTCTGCCCGTCCAACAAACCCAGAAGGAATGTCTTCCGGAGGCCAGACGGAAGAAAAAAATAACCTGAAAAGACTAAAAGGAGCTGTCCAATCAAAAGCCTGATTGTGTTTTATTGGGGAAGGGACAAGGCCTGTGGCCCACCTCTCATTGATCAACACAATCACTGCCTTTGTCCCCTAGGGGTCCCCTGAGGGTGGCACACCACACACACACACACACACAGCTACACACACACAGCTACACACACACGCAGGTTACAGGGGCCTCAGATTCCCACTTGATGCTATCAACCTTTTGTTGGCGTGCTGTTACACTGAACTGCACTTTATCTGCCCCTTAGTTCTCAGACACTGGCCGTCCTTCCCCCCCACATACACACACACATACACACGCACGCACACACTAACCGGCAGCCCAACAGGAGGCAGAATGAAGGCATGCTACGAATGTGAGTCATGTTTGGAACACAAAGCCTTGAGGGTGGACTAAATAGTGTATTTGATCCCACACCAGTAGAAATGTGCTGTTAGCTCCTGTAATAGACCTCCTCTGTCAGGTCCTGTGGTCAGGCTGGACGTGGGAGAGCTGCTTGGGAGGCAGCAGACAGCCTGCACAACCCCCTCCCGACCTCACTTTCACCTCTCAGGGTCATCATCATCATCTTTCATCCCACACGGGTCTACGAGGGCCGACCTGAGGACGCTCGTTGCGTCCATTATTCTGGTCCGTCGAGGCCTTTCAGTTTCTCTCCTTCTCGAGTCGTTCTCTCGTTCTTTCTTTCTTGCCCTCTCCCCCTCTCCCTCTCCCTCGGCTAATTCTAACTGTCACTAACGTTGATCTTGCCTACCAGTCCATTTTCCCCCCTGCCTCACAGCCTGCTTGTCCAAAATCAAGAGGATCTGAGTTTTCACAATACGTGGACACAAAGAGCAACAAGAGAGAGGGAGAGAGGGAGAGGGAGAGACAGAGAGAGAGAGAGAGACAAGAGAGAAACTGAAAGACAGAGAGTGTTATTGACACCTGGCAAACAAAGCCCATCTCTTCATCTCGTCACACAGCAGTGTCCGGTCGAGATGGCTGGATGACGAAGCACTTTTCCACCAGGCCTGATGGGCCACAGCGAGGGGACCTTCCATGGTCTGGAGCACAGAAGCGTTAGCATGGCTGCTCTCAAAAGTGCTTAGTCATGTCCTCCTCATACATAAGAAACAGACCGACTGCAGGTTTGACGCTGCAGTACAAGGAGCCTGCACCCCTAAGCAAAGTGCTTTCACCCAAATCTGAACTCCTGTCTTCTGTTCCCTCGAAATAAGGCTTGAATCACAACCGGATCTTTTTCATGTAGCGGTGGACACGCTGCATTAGCCAAGGAGACGAAAACACAGAGGAAGACTTCAAAGGAGAAGTCCTAAACCAGGCCGCACACGGTGGAAGTCATTACAAAAACAAACCCAAAACACACAAACACACACCGCAACCTTGTTGGTGGCCCTCCACATAGAGACACACAGCTCTCTCGCACACACACACGTACACACGCCGACAAACAATGATTCCGTCTCCCTCCTCTCACTCAGACAGACACAGAGGAAGGGATGACTTGGCAAAACGGCTCCACAGAGGGTTAAGGAACAGCGTAAGTGAGATCACTATATCAACCACACACACAGTCCCTTGCCACCCCACAACACCACACACATACGCCTCTGGCCCTCACACCGTTTCATCATCAAGTTTAGGATCTAAATGACAACGATCGAAACGTGATACACCAGCACTGTCTCCTGTCCAGGCCGACTGGTGGAGCTTGTCGTGTTTATGACACAGTCAATATCTGGAGGATGTGAAACCGGCCACGTTATTTAGGTGTTTTACTGTTTGTGTAGCTGATTACGGGGTGAGGACGGATGGAAAACCGAGAATGAGGCTACATGTAATGACCAAACCCCTCTGACTGTCATGAATTTGGCTGCATGCAAAGCAGTGATGCCTGTCGTGAGAATGCTCCTTCCACTTTAGAGAACATGCAGGGTTGTACTCTACTGTCCCCATAGGCTGTATTGGGGAAGTGGGCATGGGATACGGTTTCCAGTAAAAGCATGACTGTGACATGACACAGTCACTGAGATGAGTCACATTGTCAAGATACAGTGGGCACTGAACGGAGCAGTGGCTGGCCGTAGTGCTCCCTCTCTCATTCACTGCCCCTCTCTCTCTCTCACACACACATATTACCTCTCTCTCTCTCTCTCCCCCTCAGACACCCTGCTTCACTCTCACACACACAGAAACACCGCCTCTCTCTTTCACACATACACACACACACACTGCCTCTCTGTATCGTGCTCATTCTCTCTTTCCCGACTCTTGCCCTTCCATTCACATCAATCACTTCCCTTCTGCTTTTCCCTTCCTTTCCTCCCTTTCTCCTCGGTCCCCTCTATCAATCATTTAGCCCTTTGTATGTCATCTTCTATTATCTATTATCATAGAACAAATGGTAAACACATCCGGTACTATGGCAATCTCACCATCGCAAAACTCCTTTCTAATCGATCTGATTGACCAAACGAAGATAACAGTTTGTCATTTCTCTCTCTCACACTTACACATTTTGTCACAATCTAACCTTAATCAAGCCGGAAGGAGTGGCATATGCCCTCGACGGGAACAGATCTGGTGACCAACAGCCTTTTCCTCACCCCTCCACCATCCATGTCAGTCATGTGACCGGTCTCTTCACAATCACTTTGCAACAGAAACACTTAGCAAGATTCAGTATTCACCGTTCTTTAATGGGTCCTTTAATGAAAGGATATTAGTCTAGAATGGACGTTTAGGAACATTAGCTGATTCTTCTAAAGAGATCCATGGGATTCCTATAACTGAGGAGTTGGAATATGTGTGGGTCAGTATGTGACATCCTGTAAGCCAGTACATGCATGGTCATGGATGTGTGTGTGTGTGTGTCTGTGTGTGTGTGTGTGTGTGTGTGTGTGTGTGTGTGTGTGTGTGTGTGTGTGTGTGTGTGTGTGTGTGTGTGTGTGTGTGTGTGAGTGTGTGTGTCATGCATGCATGCTCCTGTGCTCTGCCATATTCTTGCTGCTCACTGCTCAGCCAGACAATCTGCTGCCATGGTGCTGGACAACTGTGCCAGCCCCCTGGGTGACACTGCCCATGTGTTTGCAGTCGTTCGGTTGCATACTGCCCCACAGGCCTCATGTCAAAGTCGACAAGTCCTGTACACAAACAGACTCATCCTTTCTGGAGATAAGACTTACCAGGCACATGCATTTGGCTATTATTAGGGTATGACTTGAGGCCCGGGTGCTCCATGAACTCCCAAAAAGCTTAATCAACATTCCAAAATCCACACCTTACAAAAGAAATGACAACCTCCAAGCAATACTCTGGTTGTCAGGTCTTAAACTTTTTGGGTAGTCTACAACATGAGTCTAACATTCCTTTCTTTACTTTTAAAATGTTGTTTCCTTAATAGTGAACATTGTCAAAAGAAAACAGATGCCTTCTGCGAAGCTCTCCACCCCCTCAAACCTACATAAATATTTAATGACGGCTTTAGTCTACAACTTGCACCCGTGAATATCTAGCCTTCAGAACCTATGAAGTTGTTTTATAAAAAAAGTGTCCCGCAATTTGACCTAACTGCATTATGATCACAGCATGGTTGTAACATAACTACACACGACGTCACGGCAACCTGCTTCCAGCAATCCTTGGAAGAGACATCGATATGATGCACCTGTTATGCAGACACGGATTTTAGACCCGTAAACAAATTAATCAATGTCATGCAAACGTAAACAGTTTATACAAATGTTGCAACGAAACAATTTCAATCTGTTTCTCTGCAGGCTTTAATTAAGGTAACGCCAAAATAAGTCTTTGGAATGAATCCTCAATGACAATGCTTGATTTATTTGGAACGATGCAGCTTCGAAGCGTGCACGTGTTTACAGTTTGGGATAATAACATACATAACTGCGCCATTCAATGAAAAGCACTGACATAAAAATGACTAACAGTTTTCTGCAGGACAAGTTAGTTTTTCTGCGTGTTTGAGCGGGGCACCTTGGGGATTTGGTAACCAGGGAAACGCCTTCGCCACTATCCTCTCTCGGACCTTTCGGCGGGACAAAGTATCTATGTGCTCTGCTCTAACATCAATTCCGCGGTCAAAATTAGGGCAGCATTAGAGCCACTGAGCCGCGGGTCAACAGTGTTGTATGTTGCCTAACCAACCTGACGTGTTGTGGTGGTCTCTTCGTTCCCCGTGGGTGAAGGTGTCCCTCCCTCCATCGATGCTGGAGTGATTGGAGAAGCCATGTTCCAATTCACTCATTCACCAACACTCCCGCGTTCACTTTCTCTGGTCCTCCTTAACATTCAGTCCCCGTGAAACGTCGGAGACCGTGGCTGCAAGGCTGTCAACGTTTCCACGTTTTCCGAACACTGACTTTCTGTCCGGCCACACAATCTAGGTTCTGTCCTCCATACGTCCGGTTCTCGTTTGCAGCATGGACTGTGTGTCCTGTCGAATCGTATGACGTTTTCTCAGTGTGGTGGTGCGTGTGTGTAGTTTGGGGCGCGCGCAGCTGCAGCCACGGTCGTCTCTCACCCCGCTGCTGATATTTTCTCAGAGGATCTGTTCCTTAAACCTCTCCTTCTCCCGATTTCTCAAATTCTCTATATACCCCCTCTCCCCTCTCCCTCTCTCTCCCCTCTCTCTCTCTCTCTCTCTCTCTCTCTCTCTCTCTCTCTCTCTCTCTCTCTCTCTCTCTCTCTCTCTCTCTCTCTCTCTCTCTCTCTCTCTCTCTCTGTCTCTCTCTGTCTCTCTCGCTCGCTCTCAACGCGGCACTGTCTGATCAGTGACTGACGCGCTTGCCGCTCTAGGTGCCGCTTTTAAGAGAGAAAAAACCCAACGGTGACATACTTCCATAGCCCACTCTTAACAGTATTGTAAAAGTGCAAATAGGAAATGTGCAAAACGTTCATCTTTATTCTCATCAAACTGTCAATTAATATTATTTCTCAACAGTACAGGGACTCTAGAAAGAGCTAGAACAAGACCCCACCGCAATACCTGATCTAAGTCAACTATGTTCACACTATGCTATTATTATCACGCCATACATATCATTGAGACTATATGGTTGATGGGGGTAGGGTTCCAAGAATAATACAAACCCACCACCCACAATTTGTCACAGGGGACACTGAGGGAGTATGGTGGGGATGGGGGTGGGGCTGGTGGCCTCAGCTGCTGACTGCTGATTGGCTGGAGACTGGTTAAGGATGGGGACATTGACAGGCCTTCTGCTCACACAGGGGGAGGGGTGGTACCCTGGGGTGGGATAGTCCCCCTCGCCACAACATGGTCTGGAGGAGATGACCCCTTCCTCTCCAACACACTATAATTAAGACTGTGTGTGTGCGTGTGTGTGAGAGGTGTGAGAGGGAGAGAGAGATGGAGAGAGAGAGAGAGAGAGAGAGAGAGAGAGAGAGAGAGAGAGAGAGAGAGAGAGAGAGAGAGAGAGAGAGAGAGAGAGAAGAGAGAGAGAGAGAGAGAGAGAGAGAGAGAGAGAGAGAGAGAGAGAAAGAGAGAGAGAGAGAGAGAGAGAGAGAGAGAGAAAGAGAGAGGGAGGGAGGAGAGAGAGAGAGAGAGAGAGAGAGAGAGAGAGAGAGAGAGAGAGAGAGAGAGAGAGAGGGAGAGAGAGAGAGCGAGGGAGAGAGAAAGAGAATAAGACTGGTATCATTCGCACAATGCATTCTACACACACACACCAGCATTGTCCCTGTGTCTTTCGAATTCATTTATGCAACTCTGCACCTCTCACCAACCAGCAGAGCTCCAAATGTCCAGAGGCCAAAATGTTGAGCAAAGGCTCGACGCAGATTTGTCATTCCACCACCTAATACTTTTGCTGCTGGGGTCCTCCCTGTTGATCTAACAGGGGCGGGGCTGATGTTTCCTCCATACTGATGTGATCATCACTGCGCTGCAGCACAATCAAATTTAGTAGCTCTTAAACGTGATCGAATCTCCGAGCTGGGACCATAGCAGGTCAGGAAGCGCCGGGGGTCGTCATGACAACACAGCGCTTATGAGCGCTTGAGCTGGTTTCTTGTTGAGTCATGCCCGGGCTAAGATCAAATCCCCCTTGATTATACAGAAGAGAGAAAGGGTGGTTCTCTCGTCCAATCACAGTGCTTCTCCCCATGTGGTAGATGTTGAACTAACCCTAGCCCCATAAGGTCAGACTGATCAACATTCAACCTTGACCTTAACTATAAGATGATGAAAAAAGCATGTGACCCTGTATAGTGATGTGGTGGGGATGTGTTTCTGTGAAGGGAGATTCATTCAAGTGCCTGTCCCTCAATGGGTCAATAAGACTACTTATCTGCTGTTGTGGTCTATAAGGACCTTGCTGCTGTGTGTGTGAGTTAGCTTGCTGGGTCAGGGAGATGCTATTTTTACATTGGGTTGGAATGAGTCAGTTCACCTGTCAGTGGGCATCACTGTAAGGTGCCCTCAACATCCCACACACCAATGGAACCTAATGGTCCTAAGGGCGAAGAGAAGACTTCTGACTGTGTGTGTGTGTGTGTGTGTGTGTGTGTGTGTGTGTGTGTGTGCGTGTGTGTGTGTGTGTGTGCGTGCTACACCTCTGCATGCGTGCATCTTCACGAGTCCCCTGGATAGAAACGGACGAAAAAGTGTGTGTGTGTGTGTCAGAGTTCCAGTCAGGTGCCAAGGCTCATCTAGGCATGCTAGAGTGGGCACATGCCTTCAGAAGCAGAAGCAGGTCACCTGTGTATTCCTTCAGCCTGGTGCTGGAGGGCAAACTCACCTGTGACCTCTGGAGTGCAAGCCCACCAGCGCTGTCTGGTTCTGTTTTTGTTTGTCATTTCCTGCTTAATTTATTTTGATAGTGACAGTTAGAGACAGGAAATACAGAGAGAGAGAGCGAGAGAGAGAGAGAGAGAGAGAGAGAGAGAGAGAGAGGGGATGACAAGCAGGAAATGGACTAGGCCGGAATTGAACCCGGGGCCCCGCTGTAAGGCCTCGGCCCATGTGGTGCGTGGGACACGCCCCCAGCACTGTCTGGTTTGGACAGTAAACGAGATGTCTGGGTCTGATCAGGTAAAAGGACAATGTCCTCACATCAGAGGAGAATTGGAGTAAATTAAGGGAAAGGGAATGGGTCACAGCTGACAGATTAGTTAGGCAGATAAAGGTCGCCGAGTGACCTATGAACTGAGTGACCTTTGAACCGTCTGCCTCACTGGTGAATGAGCAACAAGAAAGAAAAATACATTGGTGTCTGACTGGTTGTTTGGTTTTATCAAGAAGAAGGAGAATACTTTCAACAACAAATCTTCAATTTCCCATGTGGTAAGGCATCACGAGTTCACCACAGAGAGATAGAATCAGATGCTTTGGATGCTATTAGCCAGACGTGCTGTGCAAATGGTACACAGGATGCATCATCCCTAATCGGTTGAGCTCAGACTTGGATTGGATGTACAGTAACCACCCACAGCCCCTACAAAGCCTGGAAGTCTGAATCAACAGACACACTGACACACACGCACACGTCTAAATATAGTCTCAAACACACACACACACACAAATAGTTGCACAAAAACACACATGGAAATGGGAGATAGTGTCCTCCAATAGGGCGGGAAGATCTCCCATCCACAATGCATCACTTCCATATTTTCCAGCACAACACGGTTACCAAGCGATGGCCCCACAGGAAGCAGGTTACTCACAGTGTCAGGATGGAACTATAGCTCCAACAGTCGAAAAGCAAGATGGCTTTTTGATTTTGTTGGTGTGGTCTGTACGTCAGTCATTGAATCTGTAAAAAATAACGTTGACAGGATGCCATTTCTATCCATCATTCTGGACACTTCATCCCACTCCATCAAGTCTCTGAGGTTTTGGGAGCTGAGTCAATCTCTCCAGATGTCAGAGAGTGAACCTAAACACCATGAGAGCTTTTCGTTTGATAAAAGCCAGTTTTCAGCAAGTGTTTCTATGGCTGAGCTGAACTGACAACCATCTGATTTCTTCTTCGCTCCTCTGCAGAGCCCTGAGGGCATGTGAACACAGTCACATAGTTGAAGCCACTGTCCCTAACCCTTGGATGAATCAGCACCCACGCTAGCCCACGCTAGCCCACGCTAGCCCACGCTAGCCCACGCTAGCCCACGCCATTACCGTAAACAGGGTAAGAACCTAACACAGGGCCCGACTGTGTGGCAGCATGTAACACCTTGTGACTCCTTTAATGTATCTTTAAATTGTAACACCTTTCGACACACAAATGTTCAACCGTCCAACGTGTCGCACACTGTCCTTCAGTGTTTATCGCTGCACAGCATGCTCCTGCAGCACATATACTGTAATGTGTGTAATGGACATTCCCAATGTAATGTCTTTGTCCGCTATGTTCGTTCATCTTTGGTTGTATTTCATGTTAGGATCCTGTATCATCCTGTAACTTCAGGAACCTGGGCAGCGATTGTAAATCAGATTTATAAGCATCTGTTTTATGGTTGTTTATTGCTTCAGCTTGTGGATTTATTGGCCTAAAATGTCGACATGGTTAAAAGAACACACTGCTGCTATCCTCACAGGTTTTGTTTACGTTTCACAGCATCGCAGGATATTGAAAGCTGAAAATGCTTTTGCCAAGTGAGTTAGGGTTAGTTAACCACTGATGTTACAAGTGTAATAGCTGCACAGCTATGCCAATGACTATACAGGCTGAGGCATGACTGTAGTATAGGTTGTCGTATCCATGCCACTAATAGTCATGTGACTTCCTCCTGTTCCACCAATTGTGTGTGAAGACAGTGGGGGTAGGACAGCGCTGGCGTCAGACTGTGAGTGTGTGTAATTGCCTCCTGTGATAAAGGGTGGCAGTAAGTATGGAAAAATGTCCCCCCAGTCAGACTGCGGCAGGAACAGGCTGACCTGTCACTCACAGAGGAGGGTCACCTTCCTGTCTCCACCGCTGTGGCCCCCCGACATTGATAGAGGACGTCTGGGGCTTTACTTCCTGTGTTGGACACCACAAATCAAAATCATATCACAAGTCAAATCCTCTTGCCTGCTTTCTCCCTCTTTTTTAATCTTCCTTTCTTTTTTTTGGTCTCTTTCTCTGCGTCTATCTTTTTCTCACGATTCATGTAACGTATCTAATCGTTCACAGCTCTTACACAATTTACATCAGCCAATCAACGTGATACTCTGACAATGATAGAATCTAACAATCAATTTCCGTCCGATGTGCTAAGTTAATATCCAAGTCGTGACGCAATTTTACGTATTGGATGTTTGATCATCCCTCAGCTGGTTCCTGTGATCAAGGTGAGCTCTATCCTGAGATTGTCATGGTAACATATTCAGACTTAGAAGCAGGATGTGACTCAGGCTCTGTACCTTGTTAGCTAGAGAAAAGTGATGAAATTAGCATAATCAAGACTCTCTCAGCAACACTGACAGTACCAGAACAGCTGCACCCGTGACACCTTTGGGGACACGTCCCCTCAAGAGCCTTCTGTGATCAATGGAGTAGTTGGGTTTCAATGCAAAGCAGTCCCTTATAGGCTAAGATCAATGCCATGTCTCACAAGTACCCCTATTAATTACACAGAGCCTCTCATTTCAGCCCCAGTCAAAGCTTCAAACAGAAGATAGATTTGCCCTGGCTCATTTTGACCACTCATGTACCATGTTGCATTCACCCAAACTCTGTTCTGTTGCGACCATTCTAGAGCTTAGTTTTCACTGAAGGAGTTTCAGAGAAAATAACACAAACATGTTTTGATGCAGCATCACATGTACTAGGATGTACTGTTAACAGGGGCTCTCTCTTTACATGTGCCCCACGCGAGGCCAACATCGTTTTGCATAATAGATCAACCAGACGCAAAGCTTTTAATAGTGTAACTTGATCCAGAAACAGCAGTTGGAAATTATAAACAGCCATGTAGATGAAACACATTTCGATTAAAATATACTATGTCAATATGCACTCTCACAAGGCACTTAATTTCAATACATATTTTGAAATGTATCCAGCTATACATTGTGGGTCTAGAATTTTTCATAGAAGGTTATGAAACATATTTAGTCAACTACTGGCATTAGAGCACCTTGTCTTACCATTGGCTGAGGAGTGGCTATTTCAGTTTGGCATGTAGTCAGTCGGAGAAGTGTGTGTGTGAGTTTGAGAGTGTGTGTGTTTGTGTGTATTTGGAGTGAGGGGACATGGTTTCGAGTGACCTTGCACAAGTTATTTAGAATGACCTTATACAACCATATACATCTCATTTTCATGGCATAAGATGGCATGATACAACTCAATATTTGGCATTCATACAAGATTCACCCAAAATATAAAAGGGCATTTTTAGGAACAACCGATGACGCTTCTTTGTTCGGTTTGTTAGTGAATACTGACCTCTGTGGGCAGTTTCAAACACTAAATGTTCAGGTACCAGTTCGTGGAGGGCAGGGTAGATGGCGCTACCTCTCGAATCCCTCATTTCTGTCTACGGAACTCAGTGGAACTCTTTGGTTCATTTCTGGATATCTTTCAGCATCTCTTTTAACAGTAGCAGCCTACCTGCTAGCAGCTAGGTAACTAGCTAGCTAGTTTTGTAGCTCAAAAGCCTTTCAAAGACATGAGCCGCAAAAGAAACCATAGTTTCATTGAGACAAGCCTGTCACCCGACCCTCAGAACGCCTATATGGATACTCCGGGGCCAGCCGTTCGAGCCGACGATGATTTCTTGGATTTCGAGCCCGACGAGGAGTTGCTTTGCTCGGTTAGCGACATCACCGAGCACCTCGGCAGAAACATCACCGTTGTGCTTGAGACGGCGTTGTCCGAGATCCGAAAAATGGTCACCGTCAGGATAAGAGTCCTGAAAATGGAACTCCGAGAGAAGACGGACGAAATAGAAATTCTAAAAGCGAGGTTGGAGACGGTTCAAAGGGACGGTAGGGACCCATTCCCTGGTTCCATGACCGGCGAGCCTTCATCAATATTCCGAAAATCTGACTTTAATTCAGGCAGTAAACACAATAGCGGCGACCCCAAGAAAGCCAAACCTGCCATTCCTGGCGTAAAGAAAGAAAACATCAACGCAATCTGTGACTATTTGATGAAAGACAAGAATTCGAGGGGTGGTGCTGAAGTGGATAGCGATCCGAGCAATCCCCCCTCAGGCAGCGACACTCGCCATGACTCGGAGGCACACACTCTCAACCTGTGGTCGGAGAGCGGACTGCCTGTTCCGGGGCCCGGGCCTGGAGATGGGGAATCGGACTCAGCTACCGATGACATATTCGGCATGTTACCGTCCAGTAGCAAACGGATCTACGACTATGAATGGATGGCCGGCGTGGATTACCCGTCAGACTTAAAAGGTAGAACTCTGCGTTTCACCTAGGGTATGTGTGCGCACGTGCGTGTGCCCACCGCAGTCACATCATTGTGTTATCCGACCCTTTCCACAGGTTTGAGGGAACCAAAGTGTGAAAGTGCTACAACGGCAGACGAGGTGGAGGAGGAGACGGACGACTCCAAAGGAGAGGGGGACATGCCTGACCAGGACCATTCCCAGGGCTCCCTCTCCCACGACCAGACCCCAGCCTTCCCCCTGGACCCCCAGGGCTCCCCTGGAGGGGACAGCCCCATGGAGGACCCGGGGAATCGCCTCGAGCCAGGTAGGAGAGCAAGGACATCTTGACCACCCGCTCTCACCGGGCCATTTGATCACTGGTGCTTTAACCATGAACAATCCCGTCTCTGAGTTCTGGGTTTTGCAATGTTTCACTATGTTTCATGTATTCATTTAGATTTATGACTGTATATGATCTATCAAATGTCTATTTCTGTGTGTTTTAATAGCCACCTCTCATTCTGTCTTGGTCCTGTTTTCTCAGGTCAGCAGTTCCCCGCTCACACGTACCTGTGTCCTCTGTGTGGAACCTTCTGCCCCGACGCCTCGTTCCTGGAGGAACACCTCAAACTGATCCACACCGACGGCACCGCCCCCCAGCCCCTGCAGTCCGCCCCCGGCCCGGCCCCCAGCCTCGGGGAGGGCAGCAGTGACTCCAGGAGGGGGGGGGGGCGGGCACCAGGCCGGGGCCCCGAGTCGAGACGGGGCTCCCAGGGAGAAGAAGGTGGACGGGGGCTACCAGTGTGGGGACTGTGGGCGCCATTTCAACTACCTGGGGAACCTGCGACAGCACCAGCGCATCCACACCGGGGAGAAGCCCTTCATCTGCCCAGAGTGTGGGGAGCGGTTCCGGCACGCCGCCCGCCTCAAGAGCCACCGCCTGGGGCACAGCGGGGCCCAGAGCCCCTTCCCCTGCCCCCAGTGTGGCAAGGGCTTCCCGGTCCTCTCGGGGCTCAAGAGGCACCAGCGGGTGCACACGGGGGAGAGCCCGTACGCCTGCCCGCAGTGCGGCCGGCGCTTCAAGGAGCTGGGCAACCTCTACACCCACCAGAGGATCCACAGTGGGGCCACGCCCTACTGCTGCCAGCAGTGCGGACGCAGCTTCCGCCACCTGGGGACCTACAAGAGCCACCGCTGCACTCCCACACAGTGACACACACACACGGACACACACACGGACACGCACACGTGTACACACTCCCTGTCTCTCGGACGCGCATTACGAACTGAAAAACGGAAATACTAAACGTTACAATGAAGCGTCGGGGTTTGCAGCCTGCTCCGGCCCATCGCAGAGGTGTGAGGATGTACAAAGACCGCCCGCTACAAAAGGACTTTTTGGGGACTAAATGGTTGACTAAATGGAACGGGGTTAAAGTGCAAGCTGAGCTGTATGCAGGGCCTTCCTTCTTCCCCCTACTTCAAACACGTCCTTCCCACATTGCAGTAGCCACTAACTGAACATGATTGGATAGGTGCAAGCAACAGCTGGATGACTGATGTTGCCCCCATCCTAGTCACTTTAGGGTCATTGATTTATATTAAAGATAGGGAAGGAGGCTTTTGAGTGGGCAAAGTTGCTTTCTTTATGGAAACGGACCTATTCAGCAATTGAAAACAACAGCAAGCAGGGATATATTTGGCTCAGTGGTTAGAGCATTTGACTGCAAGATCAAACAGGACGCAGGTCCAAACCCAAGGTGGCTTTGGATAAAAGCGTAAATAAATACATTACTAACGCCCTCCTGTGGATGTCCTTTGTTACTGCATGGTGCAAACTGCTATAGTGGCACTGCAGACTTCCTTGAAACATCATACCACTGTGCTGCAGAGCAGATGTGCTTGCATTTAGCATTTATAACTATTCTAATGTCATCTTGAACCGGCGACTATTTCTGATCTAATACCGTACACTTTTTTGTACATCTATTTGATGGTGACATCATGTTCGCAAATTGTGACCCTTTGTGTTCCTGGATATATAAATGTATCCAATCTCATATTCAGGCTGGTGTTGAGGGTCTGATTAACATTGAAAGTTAAAGAATACACTCTGATAGAAATGATAAATATGAAATATTGTGTATCTTTTTCATCAATTGTGTAGCTAAAAATTGTCCCCAGTACTGTAAATGACTGTTAAAAGAAGCACCATGATATTGGAAATGTGTATGGTAAACAAAGAATATACGACTGAAATGCTAATAATTGACAATCTGCATTCTAATAAATATTCATATACTCTATTGCTAGGTGTGTGTGTGTGTGTGTGTGCGCACATTTCCAAGGATTCTATTCCTTGGGCGAGAACAAGTGGATAGACAAGCAAAATGATGACTAAAATAAAGTGACAATTATATAGAACAAACATAAGACTTAGGTTTGAAAAAACCTTAGCCTATTGTAAAATTGACATGTTAACGGGTAAGACTAAGGAACCATAAAAGCACATTTCACCCCGCCAAATTCTACGAACACCAGGGTTTCAGATCCGACACTAGCACACTGAGTGTGTTTGCGTGAGTCTATGAGTGACTAGTAACGTGAACATGAACAGTTTCATAATATCGATCAAAATACAACTTTTACACACATGATGCCAGGAATACGATGTGCTGGCTAGGTGAAGCATGATCTTATCTAACACAATAGTGCTGGCTCTTTTTGTGTTGTAATCCAGAAAACACTGTACCTTTTTCTTTCCTTTTCAAAAACATTGAGAAAGAACATTTTGAGGAAGAAACAGAAGTGTTTAACTTGCAGTGGCCTCTTAAATTGAACCCCTTCTGTTCCTCACTCAAAATGTTCCTTCTCAACGTTTTTGGAAAGGAAATTAAAAGGTACAGTGTTCTCTGGATTATTTCCAGAGCTGTAATATCAAATGAATGGCCGTGTCCATAAAGCTGACATTTTGTCCAGATATAGTATCAAATGGGTGGCCTTCTCTAGACAGGGCCAGCGGTTGCCGGGGAGGGAGGGTTGCTGTTGAAACATAAAACATAACATAAATTGCTCTGGATAAGTGCGTCTGCTAAATTACTAACTGTAAATATATTCTCCGAAAATAAAGTTCTGGGAAAAAAAAGCAAATCAAACTGGGTTTTGAAATTGTTATTTAAATCAAATAGAACAATACATCTCTGATTACCATGGGTTGGACAAGGATTATTAATTACCGTACCTGGAATTCTGCACAAATCAAACCAAAGATAATTCAGTGTGTGTTTGTGTCATCGGTAGGGAGTTATCAAGCGATCTGTTTGTGCGCAACAACAGGTGTATCCCTATCTACACTCTTCTCTCAGAAATTAAACAGACAAAAAACATTCTCTCTTTTATTTCTGATCACGACTTTCACTCACAATGTCTGAAGGACACTTCAATTCAAAGAAAACTGTTTTGAAGGTGTGTCACAGTCGTGTGAGGTCGTTTCACAAATAGAATAGTATGCAGAGACTGGGAGGACATCCACCCACGTTCAGCCAACTCTGCCAGAAGAAAAAAAGAAGAAAAGACTGAAAAATGCATTTGGAGAAATGTGTTCGAAGCCGATCTATTCTCATGGTCCTTATCCCGCCAGCGTTGCCTCGTATTAAGGCTGAACAAAAATCCTGCAGGGTAATTGTCGCCTCAAGCATTGATTTCCGACCCTTACTTATTGTCTCAAATTGTCTCTGAAAAAGAGAGTGAGTGAGTGTGTGTGTCGTGTCATGTCTTGTGTATGTGCATGTCTGTGTGTGTGTCTTGTCCCTACCAGTGCTGTGCTCCACAGCCATAGATAGCACCATCACACTCTCCAAATGTCGGATGATTATCCAGCTAGAACATAGAGGACCAATTTGGGGAATTTTTGGAGTACTAACACATGCAATCTTAGGTTGTTTCGACCATTAGTGAACCCTACAGGTCCAAGTGCACACTTCTACCAGTTGAAATATCCATTCAAGATGTTTGAAGTAAAAGATGGCGGGATGTAAAAAGGAGGATGAGCAGTAGTGGTATATTTTAACCTGACTTGCCAGATGGTTTGTTACACATTTCCATCTGGGAAGTCGTCCCTGGAAACTGTTTGGGGAAAAAGGGCAGGCACTTTTAAAAGATGCTGGGCAGATGATTGGATGAGCCAACTGTATTCATATTTGAGGCCAAAACATATTGCTGTTATTACAATCCTTGGCACAGTGGCTTGGTAGGCTATTCTGCTTCTAAGAACACAATGCTAGTCAGATTATTTGTACAGAAAACACAAACACTGGGAAATTGGAAATAAAGAATGCAATACTGGCTTGACCTTTCTGTTTCTGTTTGTTTGGCCTCAGCTGTTCAGTGTGTGTGCTCTCTAAGGTCTTTCTGTCAGGTCTCCCTCACTCGGCCTGTAGGAGGCGCTGACCTTCTGTCGAACACTGCCTCTCTCTGCCTCTCTCTGTCTCTCTTTCTCCTTTGTCGTACCCTCTTTTGCTCCATATTTACTCCCACCATCTCTCCTCTCAGTCCCTCTTTGTCTCCCTCTGTCTACTGGTAAAAGTCTGTCTGGAAGTGTCAGACAGTGTCATTCACTGATGACCCCCTCACCATCATCAATCACATTATCCGTGTGCTGGTTCCTCCAAACACAAAAAGAGATAGACACACTTAGAGCACTTTCCGCTTTATGTTTCCTCTCACAGTGTCCCCAGCAAGAGCAAGAACACAATAAAGGTTTTTGGAGTGACTACTTACTGTACATTGCTATACTTTAATAAGAGATGCCACCTGGGCTCACCTTGGCTACCCTTCATGAGAACAAAGCAACAGCAAGTTGAATTGAAGGTCTAAAATATCATTTTCAGGCACAAAGACAGACCTCCAATGCCAGCATCTGTTTTTATAACGGCTAACCTTTTCACCGTATTCATGATCAAACACTCATCAAGAACTCAATTAGTCTCGCAAAGAGAACGTGCGTCTGCTTCAGGCTAGGTTTGACCTCTTGGAATAATAATAATAATAATAATGTGTTATGATTATGTTTTCACACAGAGAAGTCAATTTAGCTCTAACAAGTACATTCCCAAGTAGCTTGTTTCTTTCGACCACCCTTGTATTCCCCTCTGCGGCATTCAGACATTTCAGCCTCTCCCTGGCCTTTTCAGCCTCTCCCTGGCCATTTGAAAGCCCTGCCCTCCCCTCGCCCTCCCTGATTCATCTTCAGGATCTATTTAACACCTTGACAGTTTCTGCCATCCCATTATCGTTTCCCACATGGCATCCTGTCTGCCTCCATCACAAAGGCTTGTGGGTCTGTTTCCATTGTTCCTCTCAAAGCGACATTTAGAGTGAAAGACCCTCCGTGTGGCCAACATCTTACCATCTGAATTATGCATACAGATGAAAGTTTGCCAGCGCCTAGGTTGGCGGCGGGGGTTCACTAGGAAAATGCCAACCTCTCTAATTAAAAGCCCAGGCTCACCTGACAGCGGGGCACATGCACGGTGCCAGATGGCTGCTGGGCATCGCGGCTGAGAAGGTAGAGGCAGAAGATGTCCGCCAGTGTTTGAACCAATTGAAGTACAGTAGACCCTCATAGCTGCACTTGGGTGCCAACATCTTTGAGCTGGTTAGTGCATCAGTGGAGTTAAGGTTTTGGTGGTTGTTTGAATTTCCTTTCTTTTGAGGATTTTTCACAAACCATAACCCCCCCCCCCCATTCAAATGTAGTTTTTGTTTTTAATAGTGATATATACAATACCTTGGAATCTGCTATGGAGATAAAGTGGTTGCGTTGTGTTGCTGTGCAACATTGGACACAATCCTCTCTCTCTCTGGAGGAGAGCCTAGAGTTTTTCTCTACCATTTTAAATAGATCTGTGATTGTAGACTATGAAGAGACAAAATCTGAGCACTAGTAAATACTGACCTTAGAATCTATAACCAGGGGTCCTTTTTACAGGAACCCCAAATCCGACCTTGGCTTCTGGGTATTGGAGTATTGCCTAAATGGGAGTACCTGGAACCAATAACGTATTTTAATGTGCATGTATGTTTGATGTGCACGACATTGCTGGAACGCAGCATATGCTAAATCAGGGGAGGAGCACAGGATCCAATCCACCGTACGGGTCAGAGAACATACTACTGAGGTCATGTGACAAGCTCCTCATCTTACATATTGAAATATCTCCTGTGTGTGCCTGTAGGATGTCCTATGCAGACACACATCAGCTTTGTTCATTGACTTTGGGGTCACTGCCCCACTGCAAATATAAACAGCATGGATGTTGCAAAGGGAGCCGTTTAAAGAAATGCAACCAAGTATAAAGAACGAAAAAGGGCATCAAGTGTGTTATTGAAAGGTAGGCTAGTATACTGGCGTTTGACCAGGATTCGAGTAGCATATCAATTTAAACATGTGACATTTAACAAACAGCTGCATCTCACTCTGTTCCATATTGTGCTGCTCAAGACCCTGACATCCAGAGAGATGTCAAACTACGTGTTCTCTACCCCTACCCCTTCACGTACTGAAAATGTGATGTGAGAACATGGAGAGCAGAGAGGTCACCTGAATGGGTAACAGGGAAAAGGAACACATCCCTGCTCTCATACTCCACTCACCTGCCACACATTCCTTTTTTCTACGGCAACGGTTGCTGTGGCAACAGCAGCATCACTTGTATGGGCTTGGTATAATTCTTTGTGAATCATATTTAACCTGTTTTCTTCTTATTCACCTCAGGATTCCAGATCAAGGTTTGAGGCGATGGGACCCGTCTATACTGACAGGCACACGTCTAAAAATGTCTATACACACAGCCCTGCAGTACAAACATCTGCTTAAGTAACAGGGAACTACATTGTTCTTGGTTACACAACAGCTTGCTAGTGCTACATATCACAAACCGAGACCTTGGACACAAGCAACCAAGCTCTTATTTTCACGATGGCTTGGTAGATTGCTTGCCAGCTTCCCAACCATAAGCCTGTCGCTTCGTATTTCAGAGAACGGAGTGGCGATCAAATAGTTAGATTGGGTTTCTGTTGGGGACATTGACCGAAACAAGCCTGGCTATTATCAGAGCGGGATTGAAATGTTGAAATGTCGGAGGAAACGGAGATGTACTGCACAACCAGGAGCTCTTGGCCTCAGTTTATTCTCTCTCCATGTCTGTTTGATGATCAGACATAGGACAAGGATAAGATCAGGCCGGTCGATACAGGCTGAATCCCTCTCCCTCTCCCTCTCCCTGCTCCCTCTCCCCTCTCCCCTCCCTCCCCCTCCCCTCCCCTCCTCCCCCTCCCCCCTCCCCCTCCCCCTCCCCCTCCCCCTCCCCCTCCCCCTCCCCCTCCCCTCCCCCCTCCCCCCCCTCTCACTCTCACTCTCACTCTCTCTCTCACCTCCTCCTCTCTCCTCCCCTCCCCTCTCTCCTCTCTCTCTCTCTCTCTCTCTCTCTCTCTCTCTCTCTCTCTCTCTCTCTCTCCCTCTCCTCTCTCTCTCTCTGGTTCTTTGTTGACAAAGAACCAGAGAACCTTGGTCACACAGCCGTCTGATGGATAACACACCCGCAGTGCGTTTGATCGTTCCCATGCCTCCTGTTGGACTGCGTCAAAGTGACCAAGAGAGTTTAAGTCCTTCCATGTCTTCAATATGCAACCGACCCTGGCCTCAGCACACGCTCTTTTGTATGGCTGATCTCCTTAACTTCCTGGCCTCCTGGGGGTGTTTGTGTGGATGACTCAGCACTCTAGTGGACAGATGGTCACTAGTGTGTCGTCAGTGTCGTCTAGGTCACTAGTGTGTCGACAGTGTCGTCTAGTGTCCTGTCTGACGCTGGCAAGACATGACTCTGCCGGAGACGTAAGACCTCGTTACAACCTAGCCCTTGATCTCTCACACTGCGTTGAACTTGTAATCGTTTTGCGAACAAGAGGCTGGATAGGCTGGCATTCTCCAGCTGGAGCACATGAGGAAACACCACTGAGTGCCCAACTCATTACGGCGAAGGCAGACAACACTTTTCTACGTTTCTAACCTCTGAATATTTTATGAAATAATTTCACCTGTTTCTTGCTGAGGGGGAAAAAAAGATGCTAAATGCTACCTTGCAAAGTACACTTCAAAGCTGTGAAGTAGTAGTCCTAGACAAATCAGTGGTTCGGTAGGTCCATTTGAGGAGATGTGTGGTAAATGGGCATGATTAGAAAGTTCCAGTAGACCTGTCAAGTATAAAATGATCATA